>NW_028038781.1:0-493 GCF_054177405.1 Leptonychotes weddellii | reverse complement strand
TTGTCAGTGCTGGTCTCAATTGCACTGGAATTGAAATACAACGGATTTACAACCTGTTATCAGGAAGTTTCAAAGAGAGCCTGTAAGCCACCTGAGGTCAGGGGTTAGGTCTTTATTCTTACCCTGTTGCTCTTAGTGCCTAGCACATGTCCAAAACCAAGCAATATTGGCTGAAAGAATACATAAAATAGCAAAAATGCAAGAGGAAAGGCCTGTGTAAAATACTCCTTGTGTCATACTAAAAGCCTGTTAGCATCACCTTAGGGATCCCCAGGTTGCAGCCCTAAATGAGTTTTTTGAGCCAGTTCATTTAAGTTTGGAAAAGCTAATGAGTAAAAATAAGACATGAACTCATGTGTGATGTTCTGTTCTGCACCATATTCTGTTATTTTTATGGATAATGTTAAACTTTTAAAACAGTGTGATGTGGCATCATTTTGTCAAATCACTTGCAACAGTGTCCCTGAAGAAAGTTTCTCACCGGTTCTGCTAT
>NW_028038780.1:0-9809 GCF_054177405.1 Leptonychotes weddellii | reverse complement strand
AAAAAAAAAAAAGCTATACTTTCTGGGATGTCTGGGTGGCTCAGTCGGTTAAGTGTCTGCTTTCAGCTCAGGTCATGATCCCAGGGGCCTGGGACCGAGTCCCACATGGGGCTCCCTGTTCGGCAGAGAGCCTGCTTCACCCTCTCCCTCTGCTGCTCCCCCTGCTTGTGCTCTCTCTCCTTCTCTCTGATAAATAAATAAATAAAATATTTATTAAAAAAAAAGCTATACTTTCTAAAATCACTGATTTTCAAATACTCAAATCCTACCAACCACCCAAAGAAACTCCCTGGAACAGGGGGCAGAACAGCTTCCTGTAGAGCCTGGGGGCATATGGCTGTGGCTGTTCTTCCCCAAGCACCTTTATATATTCCAAACTTGAAATATAAGGGAAGTGGGAGGGTTTATAAAAAGACATCTATGGGGACTCTGGAGGGCTGCACCTCACAGGCATAGCTGTCTGGGATTTCAGCTGCAATAATCTTGCATTTCAACACTTTATCACAGGGAGCTGAGAACACTGGGAGTGTATGTTTTTGCTTTCCTAGGGTTTGATCAACAGTCACCAGAAGGAAAATAACAATGAGCAGAAGAGAAGAGAAAATTGTACAGGAGTGACAACAAAGTGGCAAACATCTGACAGGTAGTCAAGAAGCAGGAGCCATCAGACCATGGAGAACTAGCTGCCCCCCAACACACACACATACAGATATGCAAACACAGCTTCCTAAGAGTTTAGGCCACAGGAGTAGTTCTGCCTTATGTCTGTGCATTGGCACTCTTGCTACACACACCTAAAGGGATGTTATGTTCACATCCTAAATACTGATGAATGCCAATCTCTAACTTTTGCCTGCCCACCCCTCTAAAACCTCTCAACTGAGAGCTTGAAGGAGGAGAGGAAGATGAAAATGGCAATAGTTAAACAGAAGGTACAACCTTCATCTTTCTTTGGAGTAAATGAAATTATGCCAACATCCAGGGTTACTTGTGTCATTTGGATTCATTTGCCAACACACTTACATAGTGGAATTAAGATTAGCATCCTTTCCACTTACTAAATTGAAATCTCCTCTGTAGCTCTCATACAATTTGGCAATGATATGAAAGACTTCAGTCAAAGAATGTGTAGCTGGGTAAGATACATAATCAAACGCTAAAGATAATCATTATTATTAGCATAATGCCAATTACCCATCATAAGATTACAGAAGTGAAAAGCATGAAGATGTCATCCTGAATCAAGTGTCTGTCTCTTCAACTAGACAAAGTGAGGACCAGTTCACTCTAGAGCCCATGGTCCATCTCATCAGGACTGTGCTGATGGTAACAAAGGTATTAAGATGATAGGGTACCAGAGTGGCTCTAAACAGAGCATGGCATATGCAAAACATCTTTTTCAAAAGTATGACAGTCAGTGTTAAAAAGATATTATCATGTGTTGAGATAAAAATTTTTAAAAAGAAAAAAACTTCTGAAATCCAGTAATCCTTTGCCAGCTTCTGGAGCATCATGATTGGAAAAACTTCAGTTGGCAAGCACACATAGAAAGTAGGGGTTAGGAGAAAAACTATAAAAATGTATTAATATGCATTTTTAAGCCCAAAATAAACAGAAGTTTTAGCAAGCAGCCATGTTCTTTCTCAACCAGAGTTTGTAGCATAATCTGTTCTTTATTATTCAGAGAACACTGCCATGGCTCTGTGACCTGAAGAAGAGGGAAAGCCCACAGATTTTAAGTTATGTGCATTCAACATCTTTACAAAGTTTTAAGATCACCACTTCTGGCTTTGAAACTTCATGCCTTTGATAATCGCATTCTTTTTAGTTTTAGTTTTGCAGGTCTCAGCAAAATATATTTGTAATCCCCAGGCAAACTGACAAATTCTGGTACTGCCCAAGGACATATTTTCTGGCTAACTCTCCTATCCATAAATTGACCATTGGAACTCAAAGAGGCCTCACTTTATAGACTGTCTCATGTAGTTTATAGGATGGGCAGCAGGATCTGTTGTCTTCTTTGGGGACTGCATTAGGGTTCTCCAAAGAAATAGAACCAGTAAGATCGATATCTATATCTATATATCTAATCTATAAGATAAATTCATGTGGTTATAGAAGCTTAGAAGTCCCACAGTCTACTATCAGCAAGCTAGAGAATCAGGAAGGCTGGTGATATAATTCCATTTGAATCCAAACCCCTGAGAATTGGGGGACTGATGGTCTAAGTCTCAATCTGACTCTGGGAACCAGGAGCACAGATGTTTAAGGTCAGGAGAAGATGAATGTCTCAGCTCAAGTAGAGAGAGCAAATTCACCCTTCCTCTGCCTTTTTGTTCTATTCAGGCTTTAGGTGGTTTGGATGATGTCCACCTACACTGATGAAGGTTAGCCTCTTTATTCAGTCTACAGATTCAAATACTAATACCCTAACAGACACACCCAGAAATAATATTTTACTAGCTATCTGGGTATCCCAATCAAGTTGACACAAAAAATTAATCTTTAAAGGGACTGAGGTAAGATGCCCAAATGGTGGTCTGTACGCTTATATCATTAAAGTCATGTAGTTACAATTCAGAATTAGACATTTGAGGCCAGAGATCATTTTTTACTATGCCCAAGATGGCAAATACGTTTCATTTCAAGTGCCAAATGTGATTGATTGGCAGGGACTGCCTGGACTTCTGTTAAGAAGGTGAATGGGGATTTACCAGAAAAGAGTGCTGTAATTGATTGGTAATGTCTGTTGAATGTTAGAAGCATGACACTAGGAAGGGGGCATATTTGCTGAACCTAAACAACACTCTCTTCTCTACAAAAGTAATCTTTTCAATAAAGCCTCCTTAAAGAACAAGTAAACTATACTATTATTTACAAATAGCTTTCCACAGACTCATCTAGTTAACTCTTACTTCTCCTATGGATTTGGTTCAAACATGACTTCTTCAGGGAAGTTTGCTCTGACCATTTTTAGATAATTTTCTGTTACACATGCTCATTGTACCAGCTTTCATCCCTTCCTCTCTTAAACATTTGCTAAATGAATTGAAAAGCAGGCATTTATTTTTCTCTTAAATTTCTCTGAGACTCAGGTCAGATTTATTACCTTTCATTGCTTATTCTTTCCAGAGACTAAGGCATATGCATACATTCCTACCATATCAAGGTTACAAACTTGGAAGACATTAGAACTTGAAATCCTAGGCTTATGAGTCTCTAGATTTGTTCTCAACCATGCTTTCTTCCATGTCTACGATATACACATTACCTGCATTGCTGTATGAAGATGTTCATTTTAGGATATAATAAATGCTGGCAGAGCCAGGAAGAGAAAAAAAATCTTTGTATTTGAATGGAGGCAATATGGTATAGTGTAGGGAGGACTAGACCAGGTCCTAGTCCTGCCACTTATTAGCTTAGCAACCTTGGAAAACTAAATTCATCTCTCTTATCAGTAAAATAAAAAAGTAGAGTCAGTAGTTTTCAAAACTATTTTTTATAGTGGGACTGTTTTTTTAATGTGAAATTTCAGAAATCTCCTATAGAAACACAACATTGAAAGAAATGAAGTGGTGCTGATCTGAGTAAAGGTGGTAGAGGCTACATCTGGAATTTTGCTTCTACTGCCTCTCCAGTATTGCAAGGAAGCTCCTGAAGCTCACATAGGCATGCCATTAAAAAAAAAAAAAAAAAAGCAAACAACAACAACAAAAGACATAGGGAACATAGTCAATGGTATTGTAATAGTGGTGAGCATAAGCAAAATGTATAGAGCTGTCAAATCACTAAATTGTATGCCTGAAACTAATGTGTGTCAACTATACTTCAATTTTTTTTTAAAAAGGGGGAGAAAATGCTGATACAGGCTACAACATAGGTGAACTCTGAAGACATTATGCTCAGTGAAATAAGTCTCATACAAAAGGACAAATAGTGGTATGATTCCACTTATATGAGATCCCTACAGTAGTGAAACTCATAGAGACAGAAAACAGAATGGTGGTTACCAGGAGCTGGAAGGAAGGGAAATGGGGAGTTGTTGTTTAATAGAAATAGGTACTTTATAGAAAAAATAAAATCTTTAAATTTTGAAATAATTATAAATTTATAGGATATTGCAAAGATAATACAGAGAGGTACTGTATACCTTCACCTACTTTCCCCCAATGGGCCCATTAAAAAAATAAAATATAAATATATATTTAATGCCACTGAACTGTACACTTAAAAATGGTTAGAATGGTAAATTTTATATTATATACATTTTACTGCAATAAAGAGATGTAAATTTAAAAAATCATTGGGGGCACCTGGCGAGCTCAGTTGGTAGAGCATGTGACTCTTGATCTGAGGGTTGTGAGTTTGAGAGCCCCATGTTGGGTGTAGAGATTACGTAAAAACAACAACTTAAAACAACAACAACAACAAAAAAACAACCTTTGGACCCACTACTAGACAATCCTCCAATGTCCATCCAGCTCCAAAATTCCATGACTGTATGAATCCTATATGTTAGCCCATTCCCATTGCATTTTACAGTTATGGACTTTTAGAGCATGAATGTACCTTAGAAATCAGCCAATGTAAGATATAGTTCAAGTCTCCTGCTTCTCTCTGCCATGAAATTTAACTAGAGTCTTAAATCAGGCCTCGAACAAATGTGCTTCACAGTGGTGGTTTTTACTATTTTCTATTTTCATATTTTTCTACTAGTAATTCCCTGTTGACTTTTTTTATGGTCTGCAGGAGCTGTTTCTTTGGGTTTACTTAACTCATTTTGATTTATCTGGTGGTGGAAGTGCATCCCTCTTCATTCCCCCTTATAATGGTTTTGGCAGTCCTGCCTTATATTATTTTCCATTTCCAATGTCGTATTACTGTGTTCTTTATGGCCACACCAAGACACGTAGGCTGCACTGAAATGGCCATGAGCTCAGTAAATCTCATTTCCCTTATTCTGTTATTTTTTTCTTTTTAAATATTTATACATAAAACAGTTACATATAATTCTGCATAAATTCAGTATGTGTGATCATAAAATACCTACTTTTTTTTTAAATGCAATTTTTGTTTGGGTTTAGCTTTTCTCTTCCCATATACTCCTCTCTCAATCTGCACTATCTCCCCATAGACACAAAGCCATCCATGTTAACAACCTACTGCATATGCTTTCATGTACTCTTTATGCTCATGTGTTCATAAATAAATGACTACACATAATGTACATACATATTCATAATGTATATATACACATATACACAGAGAGGTTTTGTCACTGTTTTGCAAAAATTGGAACATACGCATATTTTCGGACCTTGCTTTTTCTCAACAATAACCCTCTTTGTAATGACTGCATAACATTTTATACTGCAATGTGTCATGATTTATTCAACCATTCCCCTATTGATGGGCAGTCATTTGTTTCTACTTTTTTCCTCTGTTGTGCCTCTAAAATAATGCTGCAATAAACATTCTTGCATATATGCTATATACTTGTGCTTTCCCTTATATATGGAACAGATGCCCAGAAGAAGCATTTGTGGGTCAAAGTGTACATGCATTTAAAATTTTAACAGAGCGTTGGGTTGCATTTCAACAATAGCTAAGGCAATTCACCTTCTCACCAGCCATGTAGAGTAATACCCTTGCCCCACATTCCTATCAGCAATAGAGGTTGTCAATCTTTTCAACTTTTGCCAGTCTGAAGTGGTAACAGTAGGTATTAGTTTGACAATATTTTCATATATTCCTTGGATAGTGGACCTTCCTAGTTTTCTATGAGTTTCATGTCCCCTTCTTGTTAATTTTTTGGAACTCTTCTGCATTAGAAATATTAACCCTTCTCTGTTCCCCTATTGCAAATATTTTTTGTAACTATCATTTGTTGGTTGACTTTTAATAGTATTTTTGTAATACCTACTATGTGCCAGACATTATTATAATACTGAGGATTCAACAATGAACAAAATAGATAAAAATCTCTTTCTTCTAGACCTCATATTCCAGAGATAAGCACAAGAAATCAATTAATATTATTCATAGTATTTTAATATGATTTTTAAAAGTTTTATGTAGTCAAGTAGGTCTGACTTTTCTCATAGCACTTCTAGGTTTCTAGTCTTAGTTATGAAGGCTTCCCTCAGCCCTTTGTAAATGTGGTCTCCCAGATGTTATTACTTTTTTTTTTAAACATGACTGTTTATGTTTTTAAAACATGAATGCTATCCCTACATTAAAATTAGGCAATATTTTTAGTTCTCAGAATTTCACTGAATTATTTCATCATAATTATATCCAGCCCTCCCTTTCTGTTTCAATCTAGAGTTGTACATTCCTTATATAATTCATTAAGGGTGCTACTATATATCATAGTTATCACTAATTATGAGATTGAACCATATGACACGCCATTTTGTAGATTTAAAAAAATGGTTGAATATAACTAAGTTCAATATATAGATAAGGAATGGAAAAAACCACTAAGGTCAACTACTTGTCTGATACTATGACAGACATTTATGTGCAATATTTCCTTTAATTTCCTCATTAGCTCTTTGAGGCAGGTAATATTAGCTCCATGTTAAAAAAGAAGAAACACTCTTCGAGAGGTAAGATATTGCTGTCTTAAAATTATTACGAGATTGATCTCATTCAGATGATAACAAAGCTCAAATGTATTTCTCTTTGGCACTAGAATTTAATTCAACAGGAATTTATAAAGCACTCTACAGGACTCTGAATAATGCTGAGGACTTTAAAGAGTGCTGGAAAAATGAAGGGGGGATATCTGAGGGGGAGAAGAACCATGAGAGACTATGGACTCTGAGAAACAAACTGAGGGTTTTAGAGGTAAGAGGTGTGGGGGGATGGGTTAGCCCGGTGATGGGTATTAAGGAGGGCATGTATTACATGGAGCACTGGGTGTTATATGCAAACAATGAATCATGGAACACTACATCAAAAACTAATGATGTACTGTATGGTGACTAACAAAATAAAATAAAATAAAATAAAATGTGCTGATAAGTTCAGAGCCTAGAATAGTGCTCAATACAAAGAAATACTCAATAAATGTGGGTTAAATGGAATCCTCTACCCTACAGGGGTAGGTTACATTACAAGGGGAAAATAAAACATACACAGGAATCAGTGTGAGAGAGATTTCAAGTGTCTTATGGCTGTTATAGATGAAACATGTGGGTTTCCTTTATTTTTTCTAATGATAAATATTACTTAGTGTACACCCAGCATAGAATCTAGCATATAATAGGTATATTGGTTTATGCAATTAACAAACCAATTCATTTAAAAAACAACTTGGAAAATATAGATATATAGGGAAGGAAAATTTTAAATAATCTATAATCCACCATTTACATACATAAGTCTCCTAAAATCCACTTCCATCAATTTTTAATTCTTTTTTCATCAATTTTTAATTCTATAACTTAGATAATATAAATACTTTCTATTTATGTTAACTAGACATTAGATATTAAGAAGTTTCCCATGCCATTAAATTCAAAATAAAAAATAATTTTTGCTAGCTGCAAATAATTTATTACATGGGTGTGATTGATTTAATTACCCAACACCCTTTCCCCCTAAACATCTAAGCTGTTTCCAAATTCTTATTATCATAAATAATACTATGATAAACTGTCTTGGACATAGATCTTTGTCTACATCTCTGAATATTTCCTTAGGATAGATTTATGAAATTAGAATGACAATGTCAGAATCTATGAACATTGTTAAGGCTATTGATACATATCACCAATTTGCCCTCCAGAGATATGGTACCAAGAAGTGATTCATTTAAAATTATATTTGGATGTGGATATGCTTAGTGTTCTGGAAATTCATTTTAAAACCAACCTGTGAATATTTAAATCTAGAAAAAACAAGAAGTCATTTGATTTCTCCCTCATCTTGAATCTCAACTCAACTCCCTATACCACTCCAAGGTGGAAATAACCACCCTCTTTCTCAATCAGTTGCTCTCACATCGGAGTCCGAAAATGTGCTCTGAGGAGTCCGTGAACCCCTGGGTATTATGTGCAAATTTGGTGTGAGTCTGCACATGTGTGGAGGTTTTCACCTAGAGAAGAGATCCATATCTTTTATTAAATTCTCAAAGGGGTTCGTGACTCAGAAAACATAAACAACTTTATCTTTATGGATATAAAGTGGATGTGAACAACTGAACCCTAATCTCATATTCCCCATAATTATTGCAGGAGGTGGGAAGATAAAAAAAATTTCTGCCTTTGAACTGCAGACTATGTGAAAACTAAAATAAACATGAAATAGTAATAAAGCATGTGACCAAACAGTGCGGGCACTAATTGGTGTTATCTGCTTGCAGACAAATTAAAACTTGAATAGCAGATTAGTGAAGTAGCCATGTTTCATGACCTTGTGATCTTTACTAAACACAGTGCCATTGATTCTTCCACCTTTGTAGAAAGCATCCTTCTCAAGCCAGTACTTCGAAGCTACAGGCTTTTTTCTCATTTTACCTCTAACTCAGACTAATTACAAAGAAATGAATATTTTATCATCTTTCTTATGATAACCTAAGGCTATTGAATTTTGGAGTCAAAGCCATTATTTAATTCCATCATTAAAATATACTATTAAAAATGACTTTCTTCATCCATAAAAATTCACATGAGCATTTGATAAAATTTCATGATATTTAAACCACAAAATATAATTTTATTCTAGAGAACCAGCCACATTGGGACACAATTAAAAAGGGTGACTCCCTTATAGTCACAATGATTAGGATTCCATCCTCTCTCCTCTACTTTTTAATTAGTTTGTACCCAAGCCTAAACTTAGTCTGAAATCCCCTCTTTGTTTGTCTGAAAAAAACAAAACAACAACAAAAAAAACAACCAACTATTCAGCCTCATCTCTCTGTAGCAAAATAGTACCCCTAAGGTGTTCTACGAAACTACAAATGTCCTTCAACCACATGCCAGGGCAAGGTATTGTGGTGGAGCATCCTTCTTCCAGCATGGATGAGAACCCTCTGAGGGTTGGGTTGGTGTATCCCACATGGAGAGATCTGCTCCTCTTTATGCCTTTAATAAGCAATCAGCAGCTTGGGTAAGGGCAGACAGCATTCTCCAAAAAAGAAAAAGAAAAGAAAAGAAAGAAAGAAAGAAAGAAAGAAAGAAAGAAAGAAAGAAGAAAGAAAGGAAGGAAGGAAGGAAGGAAGAAAGGAAGGAAGGAAGGAAGAAAGAAAGAAAGAAAGAAAGAAAGAAAGAAAGAAAGAAAGAAAGAAAGAAAGAAAAAAAGAAAGAAAGGAAGAAAGGAAGGAAGGAAAGAAGGAAAGAAGGAAAAAGAAGGAAAGAAGGAAAGAAAGAAAGAAGGAAAGAAAGAAAGAAAGAAAAAGAAAGAAAGAAAGAAAGAAAGAAAGAAAGAAAGAAAGAAAGAAAGAAAAAGAAAAAGTAAACATGCAAACATGTGGAAAATTTTCCCTGTTGAGCTTAGCAAATCAAATAGCTCAGAGGCATTCATCTTTCATGAAGTGAGGTTCCCAGCCTCATCTGTCATGTGACAGCAGAAGCAATTGTGTGGGCAATGGCAACTACACATCCCTATCCATTTGGGTTCCATTCCATCAGCCATATTTGATACCAACTGAAAACAACTCCTTTAGCTCCTTACCTCCTCTGCTCTGAGCACTCTTCCACGCCCCCTCTCCACAAAGTTTCTTCAGAAACATATTCTTATGTGGTATATATATACAATGGAATATTATGCAGCCATCAAAAGGAATGAGATCTTGCCAT
>NW_028038779.1:0-493 GCF_054177405.1 Leptonychotes weddellii | reverse complement strand
ATGCTTTAGTGATTGTGCTTTAGCATGATACTGCAATCACATATTGTAAAGATATAAGAAAAAGCCTTATGAAATTTGGTCTTGGCATATTATAAGGAGGGTGTTGATAAAGACAATGTTTATTACAGTATCCTCTTTCTGAGAACTCTCAAAAAGAAATTCCTCTCTTAATACTAACATATATATATATATATATATAATACTTGACACACATTACATTAGTTTCAGGTGTACAACATAGTGATTTGACAAATCTATACATTATGCTATTTTACCACAAGTATAGCTACCATCTTTCACCATACAACACTATTATACCACTGACTATATTCCCTGTGCTGTACCTTTCATCCTGTGATTTTTTAAAAATTTTATTATGTTATGTTAGTCACCATACAATACATCATTAGTTTTTGATGTGATGATCCACAATCGATTGTTTTCGTATAACACCCAGTGCTCCATGCAGTACATGCCCTCCTTAATACCCATC
>NW_028038778.1:0-493 GCF_054177405.1 Leptonychotes weddellii | reverse complement strand
AAAAAAAATATTTTCCCTCCTTGTTCTTTTATTGTTTGGGGAGAAAACTGGGATATAATTAGCTATACAGCTGTCATAGTACTCAGATATTCAGAGGTCTTATTTCCTCTAATTTTTAAAAAGACTCTGTATAAGACTGGTATTATTTTTTTCTTAAATGTTTGGTAGAATTCACCAGTGAAACCTTCCGGGCCTCAAGTTTGCTTGGTAGAAACATTTTTGATAATGAATTCAATGTCTTTTAAAAGTATAGAGCTATTCAGTATTTCTATTTCTTCTTGAGTCATTTGAGTAAATTATATTTTTAAAGGGATTTGTCCATTACATTTGTCCATGTACATTACCAAATATATTAGCTTGAAGTTGTTCATAATATTTCCTATTCTCATTTTTAATGTCTGTAGAATTTGTAGTCGTACCTCCTCCTTCATTCCTGATATTAGTAATTTGTGTTTTCTCTCATTTTTTTTTTCTTGACTAGTCTTGCTAGGGC
>NW_028038777.1:0-493 GCF_054177405.1 Leptonychotes weddellii | reverse complement strand
AGTCCCAAAATCCTTCTGAGTTTCTGAAATCTGAAGTTCTCAGAGGGCCAAACAGCAAAGGAGGTGGGATTTCAGATACAATCTACTAGAACACAGAACATGGACCTGATCCCAAAGCAAAGGATGCTTGACTCTGTGAGCAGCTGTAACACTTTAAGCTAACAGAAGCTCCCGGGGCTCTGTTTAATTCAGAGTTTAGTAAATTTCTTTCTCTGGACCTCATTTTCCTCATTAGTAACACGAGGGCCAGGGACGGGGAGAGGGCTGGCAGTGAAATATATGAATCATGAAAAGATAGTTTGCTTACTGGAAAGCATCTGGACTCTGAAAACCAACTGCCTGGGGTCAAGTCCTAGCTCTGTCACCTGTTAGCTATGTGACCATAGGCAAATGCTTAAACACTCTGCACTTAAATTTTCCCATAAGATAAATGGGAATGGGGGGGGCAGAGCAAGATGGCGGAGGAGTAGGAGACCTGGATTTCGTCTCCTCT
>NW_028038776.1:0-493 GCF_054177405.1 Leptonychotes weddellii | reverse complement strand
AAAAAAAAAAAACTCCCATTATTCTAATGACCGTAGAATCAAAAGAAACCCTTTGGGTGCTCGAGGCCCTCTGGGGTGGATGGGGTGGATCGGGGCCAGGAGCGAGAAGCCATAGACAGCCCGCCTCTCCTGTGGCCCGTGGCTCCCTAGTGAGGGCCAGTCCTGTCCTTCCTGCTCCCTCCCTGCTTCTCTGTGGGGCTAGGAGGGCGGGGCCTGGGGGTGGCAGGGAGACTGGCTTTCTTAGAGGATTAGAAGGAATCCCTTACCCTTTTCACCCCTCCTCATTTCACTTGAGTGCTAGCTCATCTGCAAGAATATGAAGTACTGACCCAGGGCCCTCAAGTCACCCTGTGATTTTGACTTAAAGCGGTCCCTGTCCTTGACTTTGGGTGAAGATGTTGTGTAAATGATTTTCCTGATTTCAGAGTCTGGAGGAGGCTCTTTCATTGGCTTGTTATCCACAATCAATGGTACCCTTAATCGATAAGCATTT
>NW_028038775.1:0-493 GCF_054177405.1 Leptonychotes weddellii | reverse complement strand
TTGTAAGGAAGGCTGCTGTCGACTCACCTCTTGGTTTAGGTACCCCATGTGCCTGGATGCCTATTTACCAGGCTACTAACACCAAGAATCAATATTCTAGAGTTACTCTGCTTTAGTTACCTTTGCCGTTCCTGAAGCTTGAGTAATTTTACAGTGTTCTTGTATGAGAGACTGGGGAAAGGGACCCATATGTGAAATGGTGTGAAAAACAGGCTGGTGCGGAAGGCAGCTCTCAACTCACCTCTTGTTTATGAGGGTAGTACCATTGTCCCGGGTGTGCCTGCAGGCAGGCCTAAAGCCAACCACTGAACTCAAAGAACAACTCTGTAGAGAATTCCTGCTTCAGTTAAAATAGCCATGCCTGAGGCCAGAGGCATTTTGCTGTGTGCATGCATGAGCACACTGCAAGGGAGTCCAAAACCATTTTCCGTTTGAGACTCAGGCCCCGGCAAAAGGCAGAACACGACTCCCCACTTGTTTCATGAAGCTAGCA
>NW_028038774.1:0-493 GCF_054177405.1 Leptonychotes weddellii | reverse complement strand
ATCAAAAACTAATGATGTAATATATGGTGATTAACATAACATAATAAAATAAAAAAAAATAAAAGAGCACAAAGTTTCTCTCAGGGAAAAAAAAAATTTAGAGAAGTAAGGGGTGCCTGGGTGGCTCAGTTGGTTAAGCGTCTGCCTTCGGCTCAGGTCATGATCTCAGACTCCTGGGATTGAGCCTCGAGTCGGGGTCCCAGGGAGCCTGCTTATCCCTCTCCTCCCTGCTCATGCTCTCTCTCTCGCTATCTCTCAGTCTCTCAAATAAGTAAATAAAATCTTAAACAAATTAAATAAAATTAAATTAAATTAAATAATAGAGAAGTAGAATAAGGATTCCCTGCATCTTAAAGCCTAAGTTAAATTAATAAGTTCTGATGCTGAGGATTGTCAGTGATTAATGAGAAGAGAGATACAGAACAATGACCCCAAGTAATGAGCTGTATTATTGCAAGGGATGTGGACTTATTCACAGAAAATGAGCTACCTA
>NW_028038773.1:0-493 GCF_054177405.1 Leptonychotes weddellii | reverse complement strand
AGACACACAGACACACACACAGACACACAGACACACACGCAGACACATGGACACACATGCACACACACAGACACAGAGACAGACACACACGCAGACACACAGACACACACACAGACACGCAGACACACACGCGGACACACAGACACACACGCAGACACGCAGACACACACGCAGACACATACGTGGACACGCACAGTTCACCCTCCCAGGAAGCGAGGACCCCAGCGACCCCAGCGACCCCAGCATTAAGGGTCCTGGCAGGACTGTGCCCAGTGGGGCCCGTGGCCACCCGGACCTCAGGGACAAATCCAGGATGCACCGTCCCACACCAGCCGGGGCCCTGGGGACAGCGCAGGTGTTAGAGGTGACACCTGCCAACCCCGCAGGCACGGGCAGAGAGGCGGGACCACCAAGGGGACAGACCCAGGGCGCGGGTATCACAGTCCAAAATTTACCGGGTTAGAAGAGAGCAGAGCGAAGGGAAGTGCGTGTG
>NW_028038772.1:0-493 GCF_054177405.1 Leptonychotes weddellii | reverse complement strand
GTTCCTTGGGATGAGAAGCCATTAAAATGTGGGCCGGGGCTACCAGCCACCATCCTATCCACCTTGGGGAAAACTGGTCCCTGAGCTCCATAAGGGCAGGGGGGCTCTATCCGGCACAGAGTGCATGCTTATTTGTTGAATCAGTGAATGTAACCAGATCGAATAGACCAGCAGGCAAATAATAGGACAGATTCCTGAACATGTGCCCTTTAGACCTGCTAATTAAGTGAATTTACATGTTCCATTTCTGCATTTCTGCATACACTAACTTGAGCTGGACTTCTATCACATGTAACCAAAAGACCCTCCCTGTCACATGCTCAAAAGCTCAAACTTCTCCAGATTTTTTCATATGCTAGTTCTCTCACACAGTCTTCCTAGATGCTCCCAGATCAAGGTACCCTCTATGCCTTTTTTTTTTTTTAATTTTAATTTTTTTTTTATTCTTATGTTAATCCCCATACATTACATCATTAGTTCTAGATGAAGTGTT
>NW_028038771.1:0-493 GCF_054177405.1 Leptonychotes weddellii | reverse complement strand
ACCGGGTGTTATACGCAAACAATGAATCATGGAACACTACATCAAAAACTAATGATGTAATGTATGGTGATTAACATAATAAAATTTTTAAAAAAAATTTAAATTAAAAAAAAGAAAAAGAAAATATACCTACAAAACATCTAGTAGCATGTTAATAATTATAAGAGTCCCATGGTAAAGACAAACAAAACTTATTTATTTAAACCCAGCATTTCTCAATTTATTTGATCACTGATTTTTTTTTCTCCTTAATCAAATGGAATTAATGTTCCTAGAAAATACACTGGGAAACATTGCAAATAGTCTCTTTTACTCCATTTCAATGCTGATGTCTATCCCACTTTTATATATATATGTTATATGTATAATTAAATTTCATATATATATACAAAATTTAAAAAATAGACTGGAAAGAGAAACACCTACGGGTCAGAGAACACTTTGAAGCTCAATAATAAAAGGATTTCAATACTGATTAAATTATGGAACTTAA
>NW_028038770.1:0-493 GCF_054177405.1 Leptonychotes weddellii | reverse complement strand
CTCTCTCTCTCATTCTCTCTCTCAAATAAATAAATAAAATCTTTAAAAAAAAAAAATTCCAGTTATCCCACATCATCACTAAGTCTTGGCATTGTCAAACTTTTACGTTGTAGACATTCCAATGGGTTTTTGCCTCATAATTAGCATTATTGAACATAAGAAGAGATATTTATGGGCTAGTCATGTATTTTTTTAATGAAATATCTATTCAGGTCTCTTGCCCACTTTTAATTGAATTGTTTGCTTTCTTATTTAGCAGTAAAATTTATATATTCTGGATTTAATTACTTTGCTGATTTATGTGTGGCAAGTGTTTTCTCCCAGTGTGTGACTTATCTTTCTGTTTATTTAATGACGTCTTTTGAAGAGTAAAAGATTTAAAATTTTGATGAAGTCTAATTTATTATTTTCTTTGATGTTTCATGATTTGTTTTTTCTCTTTGAACATCTTTGCTTCATGCAAGGTCACAAAGATTTTCTCCTGTTTTCTTCT
>NW_028038769.1:0-9809 GCF_054177405.1 Leptonychotes weddellii | reverse complement strand
ACATGTCTTTCTCTGTTTGACTTATTTCACTCAACATAATACCCTCCAGTTCCATCCACGTCGTTGCAAATGGCAAGATCTCATTCCTTTTGATGGCTGCATAATATTCCATTGTATACATATACCACCTCTTCTTTATCCATTCGTCTGTCGATGGACATCTTGCCAGCCGTTGCATTTTTAAGGTGTGTGAATCCCCAGCACGGCGTCACACAGCAGGTCAGTAAGGGACTGTTTTTCTCTTGGTTTTATGGATGTGTCAGCTACTTGACCACAGAAGCACCCCTGTTTTATCTTTATCAGTATTTCAGTGATAGTCATTTAGCATCTAGCAGAAGTAATTTTCTCCCTTATTCCTGCCATTTAGCCTCCTCCTACCATGTTCCTTTTTAATTTTGCTAGGATACCAAACAACACAGCCTTTGTGGACAGGTCAGCTGCCGTATCTGTCTTTTTGTCTGTACTACCTGGCACGACAGCTGGTGTGTAAATGTGATCTTTCTGCACCTCTGGCTGCGCTAGTTACCCCCCACCCCCGAATCCATCTTGCACACAAACGTGTTGAACTGGGTGCCGAAAGGGCCTGTTGGCATATTTTTGTTTGTTTCTTAAACTCAGAACAATCCAGTTTCCAAACTGCTTAGCTGCATGGACGAGTGACCGTGTTTTCTTGATGGGAGTTCAGAGTTCTAAGTGAGATTTTTATAAATTTTTGGAACTCGTTCACTCTTTTGTATCAAAGGCTGGAGGAGGAGACGGACAATACAGTATTAGCTGGCAGGGACCCATTTAATATTCAGGTTGCCTGAGCCTCCAGTCTGGGAAGGAACTGACAAAGTCATCGTTTCTTCCGATTCCGAGTCTCACATCCTTCCTGTCTTATTCTCTTGAGCTTATCAAATAAGTTAGGGCACTCACCACTGTAGGAATTGTGGTAGGAAAGGGAATGGGGTAAGTTCTTGTCTACCACTTCATTTCCTCATTTCTGAGATTGTTTGAATATAAAGTTGCTTAGTTGAAATTGTGTGTTCCTCATTTCATAACCAGTGATTGCACATAATTTAACAAGTGACTTTGGGTACTCTGTTTTGAAAATGAGGTACTAAGAGTTAGAGTCAAGAGAGAAATGAGAATTTCAGGCAGTCTTTTTCCCTCCGTCCCTGGTGGGATGCTCTGGTTCCTGGTAGGTCAGTCACTCATGTTTTTGAAGGTGTTCTGCGAGCGACTTGTACACTGTAGTGCCAGTTCTCACTTTTTCCTGTGCTTGGTTCTAGGAAATCCCTTGTGGAGGCAGTGGGTCTTCCTTAAGAGGGACTGATTCTTACTGCTTTTTGATGCTTCCTCCCTAGCTCCTTTGGCTTCTGAGTAGTGGTTTTAAAGAGCAGCTGTTTAATTTTTATGATTCTGTTTGTTAGTTGGCTGGTGGTTGTGCTGGTCTCGCCTGGGCTCTGTAGCACGTCTGCATTTAGCTAGTAGGTCTGTTGGTGGAGACTAAGCTCAGATGGGATGGCTGGGATCTCTGGACCTCTTGTTGCATGTGGATTTTCATCATCAAGGAAGCTAGACTGAGCTGCTTCATCTTTAGACTTGGTCACTTGGCAAGAGGGTGAACATGGAAGGCTTAGCTCTGGAAGTCCTACGACATCCTTTGGGCTATATTCTTGGGATCACAGCGAGTCCAAAGCCCAGCCTGATTCAAGAAGTACAGAAATAGACTCCACCTCTTGATGGGAGGAGCAGTAAAGTCACATTGTAAAGAGGTGATTCATTGGTGGCTCTTTTGGTAACAATCTAGCACATAAAGCACGGTGATCCATTAACATTATATCAAAAAGGCCACCTTCTAGATGCATCTATTGCCCATCTTTCAGTCATCTTTATTGCCATCGACAATAAGAAATTTTACTGTTGCTTTTTCAGATTTGGTGAAATCACTGGTGTTGAAGATACGTAGATTGACTACAATAGTTTGGAGATGCTCTCCATTCTTACAGGTTGGGTGGGAAGATTCTGGTTCTCTGATTCTTACTGTAAGAATAGCAGAATCTTGCTTTCCTATGATATAAAAGAAAATAAGCCCACTAGGTTGTATGAGAGGGTAGTGCAATGTTGGTAAAAAAAAAAAAATCTAATAATTCTAATTCAGTAAATGTTTGTTGAACTGCCATTTTGTTGTAGCTACCTGTTACAGGTGATGTGTAGAATTCAAAGATAAATCAAGATAGTCATACATTTAGAACAGAAAATTGCTTACAATTTGATGATGGGAACAGGCTTGAGAAGGATGGGAGAGGTGACAAGGTGGACCCCATGTAAACATAGCATCTCTCTGAGGACAGGCTGGTTTTGATGTTTTGGAAACTAGAGATAGTGCTTAGGAAATGCTACTTTTTCCTCATTTGTGGAAGGTTGGGGAGGGATAACCTAGATTGCAGAGAGTGGTCATCATCCATAGTTGATTGGTTGGTAGACTCTCAGCTGCTCTTGGATGGAATTTTTGACCAAGGTTGAACTCAACTACTGGGTCAGCTTAGCTGATGGTGGAAAGTGATGTTAAAGATTATTATTGCTTGAGAAGTTAATGGAGGGAGAATATTCAGGGCTCTTTGTCCTCTTGCTTAAGGCTAAATAAAGTTGAAAGATGTCTTCCTTCTACCGTTAGTATTCTGTGAGTCTGTGAGTTGCTGTCTGGTCAGAATAAAAGCAAAACACATTCCCAGGCCTTAGTGAGTATGGATATGCTTGGATAAATCCTTGTTCTTCAGAATCATAGTTTGGAATCTTCTTCAAGATCCCATCCTTGATACTGCTTCTCTCATGAGAAGTCTGAAGAAGAAGTTGGATATGGATGATGTAGGAAAGGTTGTTTAAAATTTCTGGATGTTTTCTTAAGACAGAGCTTTGAAACCAGAACCTCAAGGGTGGTGCAGAGAGGTCGATCCCCAGTCTTTGGAGTGGCTGAGCGGGGCATGAGGCTGCTGAGCCACTTTGCTCAGCCACTGAACCGACTGTGATTTTGATCCTCCCAGTGTGTTGAACAGGTGTCCTCATATTCCGTATGAGCCACAGCATAAGAAAGTTGGGCAGTATTACCCTAAGGGATATAGCAGTTCCTTGGAAGTATGATGGGATGAGGACAGATACTGTTGTCCTTAAGAATCAGGGTTCTAGAATACAAACAGCAGAAATATCCTAGCTAATTTGCCCCACATCTGAGTTATCTGGGGCTATCCATGTGAAATTTATTGTTAGACTGATCTAATACACATTTGAAAGCCTTTTCTGTATCAGGTACTGAACTTAGTTTTTAGGTATACAGACAGTCTTCTCTCACAGGAAGCTCCTTCCATATGAGTAATTTAAGATGTTTAATCATGCCTGGTTTCTATCCTGCTCTAGATAAAGAGCAGTCTCTGTTTATCTCTGCTGACTGTTTAGGAATTGATTATTTGGTGACACTGTCACCAAAGGGGGAATTATAATCACAAATATATAATCCCTTTTGATCAACATTTGTTGTACTAATACTTTAATCTCTGTTAGCTTCTAAAAATCTCCACAGGCCATTTGTAGATCACTTCCTTCCTTATGCCCTTTATCCCTGTGGAAGTTGTTGCAGGCTTTTGAAAAAAAGTCCATGTTGCTCTAATGTTGTATTTGCTTGTAGTTTTGGCTTTAAAAATAAGTGCGTGCATAGTGATGAGTTGGTTGCCTTTAGGGTTTAGGTTTTGCGGGACCTTGAGAAAGAGAAGTAAAGATGAGAAGGACGAGTCCTAATAACGTTTCTTACTTAGAGAAAGTAAATGGGAGAAGAAGAAATGCTGGGGGTGGAAAAAGAAAAAAAAAAAGCTCATCAATAGCCAGAGGTAGCCTCACTAAAGTATTGTAAAAGCTGTCTCTTTCTGCCTCTCCCTGAATCTCATTCTTGACTGACTGGGGTCTTCCTTCTCCTCCTCAAGACTGCCTTGTGAGTTAGTCTCAAAATGATCATCCTTTGGAGAGTGGGGAGACCTGCTGGAAGAGCCCACATAACTTTACCCTACATCCCCTGGCACCAGTTTCAGGCTCTAGGTCAGCTCTGCTTATGCTGTCAACTTTTATAGAATTATTTAGCGCGTTTTGTTGGTAGACGATCAGAATATATGCTTGGACCGTTCTCAAGATGGTTGCAGAGGTGTTTGAAGCGTGGAGTGTGTCCACATCTAACTTATGTAAGCTACATTGTGTTGCATTTGTGGGCTTGTCCATTTATGCAGGAAATGTCCTTTAAAGGCCCCCGTTTATTTTTGTTTAAATGTGAATGCAGTGCTGAGAAAGAATCTCTGTGTGTGTGTTTATATAAATATTTATTTTCAAGGAAACAGTTCGAGTGAGTTTTAATTGTTGTAATAGAATTTATCTGCCTGCAGAGGTTAGCTACTGTCCCCTCAAATTCAGCTTTTGAAGAAAGGGCCAATTTTGGTGTTTTTCTCTGGATGCTTTTCACGATGATTCTTTGTTCTGTTGTTGTCCTGCCTTTGATCCTAGTGTGCTTTCAGTTTTTCACCATATAGAGACTGTCGTGGTTTCAGGCACACCACGTGACAGTTGGTATTCAGCTTTTGATTTGGGGAGTTTGTGGGCATTGAGCTCATTCAGATTTATGATTACAAAGGTCCTTACCTTATTTTTATCTCCAGAAACCTTGCCCTATAAAGTAACATTCGTAGGTTCCAGGAATCAGTTAGGACCTGGTGTCTTTGAGGGCCACCATTTTCAATTACATCTCACAGTACACATCCGACCCGTGCACAAAGTACGTTCACCCTGCTCCGGCATCCCCCAGAGTGTCAGCTCATTACAGTGTCAGCTCAAACCCACATCTGATCTAGACACCATCTGCTCGACAGTCTCCAGTCTCCTCATCAGAATTATCCATATCAGGTGTGGGCGAGACGGAGGACGATCCATTGTGACACAGAATTCCTCTCCCTCTGCAGACCTGGAAACAAGACAGGTCACTTGCTTCCAAACCACCGGGGTGGGTCAGGCTTTGGAACCCGGTTCTAGAGAGACTGGTTCAAAACGGGAGAACACTGAAGGAAGAAAGGAGGCAGCGGACCCAAGCAGTTTCCAAATCCAGCAGGCAGATTCCGTTAGGTTGCAAGGCCTGGGGACAGTCCTCTGCCTCTAAATATTTCCTGAAGACACATTTCTAAGAAGCAAAAGAGCATTTTCATGAAAAGTTTTTTCTTGTATATTGCTGAACCTTTCATGAGAAAAACTTCCTCAGTTTACTTTTTTACCAGCAATGTATTATACTAGTGATTCTTTTACCTGTCACGTTGATTAGCACATTATCATTGAAAAAAATTGGTGTATGTATAAAATGAGACCTAAGCTTTGCCAATTTCACATGAACAAAACCTTTTTTTAAGATTTTATTTATTTATTTGAGAGAGTGCGTGGAGGGTGGGGGGGGGGGGTTTGGGAAGGGGCAGAGGGAGAGGGAGAGAGAGAATCCCAAGCAGACCCTTCACTGAGCAGGGAGCCTGATGTGGGGCCCAATCCCAGGACCCTGAGATCATGACCTGAGCCAAGATCATGAGCTGAGCCGAAATCAAGAGTCGGGCACTTACCGGACTTAACAGACCAGGCACCCCTTGCATAAATAAAACTTCTGTTTTTGGTGTTAGTGAGTGCCTTTCATAATTTTTTCTCAGTTTTGCTTTACTGTTCACACCCTTGCCAATTTTTCTATTTTTCTTGACTTGTGTGATGTCTTTTTATATTTAGAGTTTCTCATTTTGTATTGGAAGGATTTTCCCCAGCTTTCATTTAAATTTTTTTAAGTTTTGGTGGGTTTTTTTTGGTAATGTACAGAGTTGGCTTTTCAATGCAGCCCAATTTGCTGTAAAAAGAGTACCTTTTGCACGTATAGGTTGACTGTCCTTCCTCCACTTGCTGTCAAATAAAACTTAATTTAAAACTCTTATGAGGGTATGTGTTAAAATTGATATAAATCTAATCTGGGGAAAGTTGACCTCTTATAGAATAGGTTCTTATCATCGGGAAATGTTAAGTCCCTTCACGTACTAAAGATTTTTAAGTTACTCAGGAGAATATTACCTTTTTCTTCATAAAGATGCTACATATTTCTGGCTACATTTATTCTTTGTTACTATTATAAATGGGATTTTTTTCTATTATTATTTTCAAACAAATTTGTCTTGGCATAAATTAAAGTTATTTCTCTTTAATAATTTGATAACCAGGAACCTTTACAACTCTGTAGAGGGGGCACCTGGGTGGCTCAGTCGTTAAGCATCTGCCTTCGGCTCAGGTCATGATCCCAGGGTCCTGGGATCGAGCCCCGCATTGGGCTCCCTGCTCAGCAGGGAGCCTGCTTCTCCCGCTCCCTCTGCCTGCCCCTCTGCCTACTTGTGCTCTTTGTCTGTCAAATAAATAAATAAAAGTCTTTAAAAAATAAAATATATGTTTGGTACCTGAATGGGCAAGTTACATGGGAAATTCAGGTTGTAGTATGCTTACTTCTGGAAATGAGTCTGGTCTTCTTGGGAATTCACGTTATCCTGCAGACAGGCCCATCCCCGAGAGCTGATCCAGGAGCCACGGCCAGGAGCTCTGTGCTCTTGTCTGCAGTCCTGCCCAACTGGTCCGGCACATTCAGACTTGCAAATCTCACCGAAAGCACCAGGCCGAACAGAATGAGCCCCTTCATACATCTTCCAGATCCACTGGGGTGGGAAAGTGTTTGGATTGCAGAGGAGTTGTTTGAGAAGGTAGATAAAGGCATAATAAACTGTGAAGAGTATATGCTGGAGAAGTATCCTTAATATACCTGTGTCTCCATACAGTACAATCCCAAAGAAATGATTTTTAAGATTTATTGACATAGTCATGGTCAATGAGCAAAGTATGTTACAAAACATATTGTGGTCTGATTTTAATTGTAGAGAAAAAAATATGTATCTACGTAAGGGCAGTAGTTTCTAAGAGACAATGATTATTTTGGGATAATTGGACTTAGAAATGTATGTAATATACAAATATTTTTAAAAACCCATATATTCTGTAGGTGTATATATAATATTTTGTATATTTTTGTTTTCTTTATCTTTTCTGAATTTTCCGGCTTTTCTGTACCAGACATGTTTTGTTTGTATGATGTAAAACAATGTTACCTTACCTCCCTATCCCAAAGAAATTGCTTCAAATAAGTGATTATTTGAAATACCTGTGTTACCAACTTGAAGCTGACAGTGCCATGATGGTTTTGTTTTGTTTAGCTCGTTATGGTTGTAAACTGCTTCTCGGATTCTTCACTCAGTTGTTCATATTATGTTTGAGGGAAAATCATTTTATTAAATGAAGGCGTTGAAGTGTAACCCTGGAAAGGTGGTAATATTTTAGTATTTTCAGTGTATCTGTTGAGATATATGATTTTTATAGTGGTATTTTCATTTGCAAAAGTGTTAGCATCTCTGAACAATATAAACTTGAAGCATTGTTTTCTATTGTATTGGAGCATAATGGGTGATTTGTGGTTAATAACAACTTTAGTTCATTTCTAATTACTTTTTCTTAATTCTGAGAAATTCTTTGTTGCCTTTCAAAATATGATATTAACTGTATGTTAAAACAAATTTTTCTGCTTTTTGGTGTGAATTTCTTATGCCCTCAGAATAGTATCTGTTTTATAGTACTTGAAACTTTTACTTTTTATTTGTTATTTCTTAGGTAAACGCAAAGCACTGAAGTTGAATTTTGCAAATCCACCTTTCAAATCTACAGCAAGGTTTACTCTGAATCCCAACCCTACAGGAGTTCAAAACCCACACATGTGAGTATTCCTGGTAATCAACTAAAAGGCTCAACTCAAGCAGAGGTTTCAAAGTTAATTGTATTTTATGAATTTTTCCAAGTCGAGGTGTTGGTATTTCCATTATCTTATGGACCATTTGAAATATTACTATTTGAACTTAAGTAGAAAGCTGTTGATTCTTTCTGTAGCCTGAAGTAGGTGCACACAGTTTTCCTTGTTAAAGTTTACTTGGAGGGGAAAAGAGCAGAAGGTCTGGATACGTTGGTATCTTTTCAGTTTTTCTCTCACTGAGCTCTGAGAATATTGTTGAAAGCTTTCCTTCTGGAGCTCCCGTTAAATTGTAAGTGGTGTTTAGGAAACGTACCTCTCCCCCGGGCACCCGCACAAATCGTCCCCGCTTACTGGGTGATCAAGCAGAGCCCCGTCCCGGATAGATGACATTCCTGTAAGGTGTTCACGTCACAGTACACGGAAGGAATGTGTGTGTGCTGGTATACAGGTGTCAGTGATTACTTTGAGATCGTTCCCTGAATATATGCACATCCTTTTTCCCCAAATAGTTTTGATTAAAATACAAAAATGATGTTTTAGCATCTCACTGAAGGTCACTTAAAGTCTTAAAACATCTGTTAGTTTAAAATAATACTATCAGGGGCGCCTGGGTGGCTCAGTCGTTAAGCGTCAGCCTTCGGCTCAGGTCAGGGTCCCAGAGTCCCGGGATCGAGCCCCGCATCGGGCTCCCTGCTCAGTGGGAAGCCTGCTTCTCCCTCTCCTTCTGCTGCTCCCCCTGCTTGTGCGCTCTTGCTGTCAAATAAATAAAATCTTTAAAAAAAAAAGTTGGGCGCCTGGGTGGCTCAGTCGGTTAAGCGTCTGCCTTCGGCTCAGGTCATGGTCCCAGGGTCCTGGGATCGAGCCCCGCATCGGGCTCCCTGCTCGGTGGGAAGCCTGCTTCTCCCTCTCCCACTCCCCCTGCTTGTGTTCCCTCTCTAGCTGTGTCTCTGTCAAATAAATAAATAAAATCTTTAAAAAAAATAAAATAAAATTATATTATGAGAGTAATACTTATAGACCTCTGAAGTGATGTATTAAATGACGATGCCTCCCTCCTCCCCCGTAAGACCTATCAGGAGCATGAAGGGTCAAAGCCAGTGGCTCTGCGTTTATACCCATAAAAATAATTCTTACGTACTTCTGGTATCGAGAACAATAAAGCAAACGATGGGAGGTCTGGTTAAAAAAGCAGTGAGAATATATTATCTCGTAGTTTTTAATAATTCCTCAACAATTTTTATTCAAGCCTTATTAGATGACACATATATTTATGCTTCTCCAAAAGGGCACATTTATAGCTGGTTCCTTTCCTTTTGATGTCTGGCATACAGTGTATTTGCAAACAGTAACAAATTGGTAGAAGGTAGAGTGTTCTGCAGTAGGAATGCTGAAAATATATTGTGATTTTTAAAACATCAGTGTGCAGAAGGGAGCAATGTGGATGTGTGTACATGCTTTTAGGCTTTCACCTGTAACTTTAAAACAGATGAAAACTGGAGTAACAGTTCATTTGCCTGGGAATCGTGTCTTTTAATTTTATTAAATTATATAATCATAATGAGATTTCTTGTCGGAGCTCAGCTTAGAGTCCTAGCCTTTTTACCTCCTTTGAAACATCAAGTGGGGGCTATGTTGAGGAAGGAAACTCTTAGTACCTCTTAATTAGTCAGAGCTCTGGCAGCAAGGAAACATTCTTAAAAGAACCTCCTTCCTCATTTCCTAGAATTTCTAGGGAAAGCTAGTACAAAACTAATTCTTGAACATGGTCTATTTCTGTTACCTTGATAGCTAGCTGAACCACGTATTCAAAGTCTAAGAAAGAAAAGATATGTAGTTATTGCCAGACTTAACAGCTCTTTCTTTCCTTCTTTCTTTTTTTTTTTAATCCCTTTTGGACACAAAGACAACCTGACTTTCATTTAGAATTGCAAAA
>NW_028038768.1:0-493 GCF_054177405.1 Leptonychotes weddellii | reverse complement strand
TTCCTTCTGCTTTCACCAAAGCCACAGAAGCAGGGAATGTCCACCCATTGCTGCCACTGAAACTGCCAATCTGCATGCATTTTTAGGGAATGCTCTCCCTTCCCTCATGCTACAATGGTTGACCTGTCCTTGCTCCTGAATAAGAACCCTGCCACTTGTGCATAAGATCTCATTTCCTCTCAATTACTCTAGGATTTTGTCCTTACAGTTTTCCCCTCTCTCCTGCATTAGTAAAACTACTGTCTCCAGCAGATTATTCCCATTAGCATAAAGAACATACTAGATTATCTCTTAAAGCACCTGCCCCCAGAATCTCTTTCGGGTATCACCCCCATTTCCCTGCTTTGTTTACAGAAAAAGAGCTCAGAATAGTTGTCTCTAGTCCTATCTCCTTCCCATTCCCATGAAAGATAAGGAAAATTAGCATACTTATACTACTATTATATTAAAATTATCCTTTTCTTTTTTTTTTGAAGATTTTATTATTTATTTA
>NW_028038767.1:0-493 GCF_054177405.1 Leptonychotes weddellii | reverse complement strand
ATGAATATAAACTCCTTCTACATAATATTGTTAAAATAAACCATGTGCCTTTTGGAAATTACATTATGAGATTCACTGGTGTCTATAGATTTGTCCTGACGTTGCTCTGCTAGCCTGGGAATGACGGAACAGTCGGGGCCACGGGATCCCCGGGGCCCATATAATCCCTGAGCTGTAGATTTGGTGTGCCCTTAGTAGGAAGTGAATTCAGGATCTTCCTACACCACAATCTAAGTTACTGCTAAAGTGGGTTGCTCTAAGTTGAGGAAAGAATAAAGATTTGAAAGATGGGACACCTTCTAAGTTGATGGTAAAGCTATAAATATCTGCCCACCACCAGAAATTCCCAGCCTTGCAAGTAGAAAGAAATAAGAAATAAGGCAATAAGAAATGGAGGAAGGACTTTTTTTAAAAATTTTTTTATTGTTATGTTAATCCCCATACATTACATCATTAGTTTTTGATGTAGTGTTCCATGATTCATTGTTTGTGC
>NW_028038766.1:0-493 GCF_054177405.1 Leptonychotes weddellii | reverse complement strand
GCATGTGAACTCAGGTGACTCTGTCAAGGCAGCCATCGTGGCTTTGGGCAGTGTGCTTTCTAAGGTTGCTAGAGTGGGGCTTATGAATATGGAAGCAGATGGGGGGTCTCGGCCCTATAGCTAGCTTGTAAATGCAATGTTTTATCACATGGGCACCTTTTGAAATTGCTCCTGGAGGAGACCCTATGGGATGGACCCTGCTTGCAGGACCTGTGTAAGACTTACAGCCAGAAAGAAGGAGGACAACTGACAGGGAGGTTGCCAGTGCAGCTGAAGAAGGACAGAATCTGGATATCACAGGCTGAGATGGAGGCCGAGATGGAGGCCCAGTGCTCACATGCTATCCAGGCTGGAGGGATCTTCCCATGGGCACACCCCCTTCCTGCTGAGAGCTCAGCGGCATTTCTAGGCCAGCTCTGGACTTCTTTCCTCTATGCCCACATTCTGAGCTCATTCTTTTAACCCCACTGGGGTTTGGAGCCACATGGCCTGC
>NW_028038765.1:0-493 GCF_054177405.1 Leptonychotes weddellii | reverse complement strand
TTTCAATTTAAGTCCTGGGGAGATGAAGACGAATACAGAATTTAAGAGGGTAATAGAAAGTCCTAATGCTAAGTTAACAATTGATACAGAGAAATGGACTTTTTCCTTCCTTAGATTCAGCAAAAGTGAAAAAAAAAAGTGAGAAATAAATGAAAGGGTAAAATAGGTAGGTAAAATAGGTAAAAATAGGTAAAAAAAAACAGTGGACATGAATTTTTCTTTATTTATAGTGATGTTTGATTTCTGGAGTCACACGAAATTATTCTTATCTAGAAAAGTTATAGATAAAATGAATAACTCAGACAATAAAACTTTAGAGTATTTTTTTAACATATAATGTATTATTTGTTTCAGAGGTACAGGTCTGTGATTCAACAGTCTTACACAATTCACAGTGCTCACCATAGCACATACCCTCCCCATTGTCTATCACTCAGCCAACCTATCCCTCCCACCCCCCACCACTCCAGCAACCCTCAGTTTGATTCCTGAG
>NW_028038764.1:0-493 GCF_054177405.1 Leptonychotes weddellii | reverse complement strand
CACGTGTGCACACGCACACACACACACACACGCCCCAGGCTCCCTTCCTGGGCAGAAAGTGGAATGCACGTGTGCATGCACACACACACACCAGCACACTCACATACACGCACACACACACGCACATATACATACACATACACACACACCCCAGGCTGCCTTGCACTAGGCTTCTGGACTTGGTTCCTTCCATCGGAATGATTCCTGGGGATGTTTTGTTCAGGAACTGAGTCACTAGTTGTGTGAAGTGGGCCATAGGAGGTACATCTTGGGCATGGGGTGTGCCCTGCTGGTGTTGGCATACTGATCCAGGCCTCCCGAGCGTGATAGCACCTGCTCGTTTCTGGAGCAGGCAGCGGTGGCAGGGGTCCCTGCTTCCACCCCTTCCAGCCTCAGCTGTGATTTGAGCATGTCCTGGATGGAGAGAGGGAGGGAGGAAGGGGGGTAACGGCAAGAGAAAAGGACAAACCGAGTGAACCATGCAATGAGCAAA
>NW_028038763.1:0-493 GCF_054177405.1 Leptonychotes weddellii | reverse complement strand
TTCTTTCTTTCAATAAGAGCCCAAGAGAATTGGATAAATGGAGAAATATACCATGTTCATGGATGGACAGACACCATTATAAAACATTAGGCTCCCCATATTAGTCCGTGTATTCCGTGCAATTCCAGTTGGAATCCCAGAAGATGTAATTTTGGAATTTCTCCCACAGATCTAAAATTTATGTGCAAAGTTCATGAATAACAGAGACAATTGTGAATAATAAACAAAAGGGGTTTGTCGGCCAGATATTATTAAATATATAATAAAATTATAATAAAGTCTTATCTATTAAAAGTTTGCTACTAGCCCAGGAACAGATAAATAGATGAAGATACAGAACAGGAACCCGTAAAGGGCCCATGTATTTGGGAACTTTACTTTTTAAGAAACTGAATGGGGAAGGTGGCTCACTCGATACAGAAAATTAAAATTAGATGCTAATGTCACACCTCCTAAAATACAGATGGATTTAAGGTCTAAAAGTATATGTAAA
>NW_028038762.1:0-493 GCF_054177405.1 Leptonychotes weddellii | reverse complement strand
AGGAGTAAACTCTAAGGGATAGACTGCACTTTAGGAGTCAGGCTTACACCAAGTAGCGCATAGCATTCTCCAGGTTACAACAAATGTTCAGGACCTAATTCAGGTGAAAAAGACATAAGAGTTTCCTGGGATTTTGTTTTCTCCTTTAAGTTAGAGAGCCATGCTGTGGGATGGTGTCTTTTCCTCTGGTTTCTTTTTTTTTTTTTTTTTTTTTTTTTTTAAAGATTTTATTTATTTATTTGAGACAGAGAGAATGAGAAACAGAGAGCATGAGAGGGAGGAGGGTCAGAGGGAGAAGCAGGCTCCCTGCTGAGCAGGGAGCCCGATGCGGGACTCGATCCCGGGACTCCAGGATCATGACCTGAGCCGAAGGCAGTCGCTTAACCAACTGAGCCACCCAGGCGCCCCTCCTCTGGTTTCTTTTTTGCAGAGATGGAGTCCCAGAATTATTGCAGCCATTTTGCCTGAGCAGGAAACCAACACAGGCTTAACC
>NW_028038761.1:0-493 GCF_054177405.1 Leptonychotes weddellii | reverse complement strand
GATGGACTCTGAAAAACAAACAGGGTTCTAGAGGGGAGGGGGGTGGGAGGATGGGTTAGCCTGGTGGTGGGTATTGAGGAGGGCACATTCTGCATGGAGCACTGGGTGTTATGCACAAACAATGAATCATGGAACACTTCATCTAAAACTAATGATGTAATGTATGGGGATTAACATAAGAATAAAAAAAAAAAGAAATTTATTCTCTCAAGCTTCTAGAAGATGGAAGTTGAAGACAGGTGTTATCAGGGTTGGTTTCTTCCAAAGCTCTGTCCTTGGCTTGTGCACGGTGGTCTTCTTCCTGTCTTCACATTGTTTTCCCTCCGAGTGTATCTGTGTCCTAATCTCCTCCCTAAGGACACCACTCATTTTGAATTAAGGCCTACCCATAGGAACTCATTTTACCTTTATTACCTCTTTAAAGGCCATGTCTCCAAATACAGTCACATTCTGAGGCAGTGGGGGTTAGAGGTTCAACATATAAATTTTGAGG
>NW_028038760.1:0-493 GCF_054177405.1 Leptonychotes weddellii | reverse complement strand
TGAGCCAAAGGCAGATGCTTAACGACTAAGCCACCCAGGCTCCCCTTATAAGTTTAACTTTCCATTCCTCTTTACTTCTTACTGCCAGGCTTCCCAGGATAATTTTCCTTCCTTCTAAAGAACATCCTTTAAGGGGGGCCTGGGTGGCTCAGTCGTTAAGCGTCTGCCTTCGGCTCAGGTCATGATCCCAGGGTCCTGGGACCGAGCCCCGCATTGGGCTCCCTGCTTGGCGGGAAGCCTGCTTCTCCCCCTCCCGCTCCCCCTGCTTGTGTTCCCTCTCTCGCTGTCTCTCTCTCTGTTAAGTAAATAAATAAAATCTTAAAAAAAAAAATCCTTTAGTATTTCCTTCAGAGTGAGTTCATTGGTGACAAATTCAGTTTTGGTTTGCCTGAAATTGCCTTTATTTCATCTTTATTTCAGAAAGATACCTTGTAATTAAAAGCAGGCATTTTCAGTTTTTAAAAAATGTAGGTTTAAGTAGAGTAATATCTTC
>NW_028038759.1:0-493 GCF_054177405.1 Leptonychotes weddellii | reverse complement strand
TATTAGGTGATGTAATGCATGTGAGGCACCAAGCTCCCTCAGTGCCCACCTCCATTATAGATGCTCCATAAACAGAACTATTACTACCATTAAGACTAAATCCAGGGCGCCTGGGTGGCTCAGTTGGTTAAGCGACTGCCTTCGGCTCAGGTCATGATCCTGGAGTCCCGGGATCGAGTCCCGCATCGGGCTCCCTGCTGTCAGCAGGGAGTCTGCTTCTCCCTCTGACCCTCCCCCCTCTCATGTACTCGCTCTCTCTCATTCTCTCTGTCTCAAATAAATAAATAAAATCTTAAAAAAAAAAAAAAAAAGACTAAATCCAAACCACACCTATGGGAAGGGAGGCAAATGGGACTTTTAATACACTGCCAGGCTGGCCCAAGGTACCCCAGGAAAACAGATGGTGCTCAGCCTGCAGGTTGAAAGCTGGATGATGCTGACACAGGAGGGACTAAGAGTGGCCTTGGTCCTATGGAAAAAGCAAGGGCTCGAT
>NW_028038758.1:0-9809 GCF_054177405.1 Leptonychotes weddellii | reverse complement strand
GGGGCGCCTGGGTGGCTCAGTTGGTTAAGCGACTGCCTTCGGCTCAGGTCATGATCCTGGAGTCCCAGGATCGAGTCCCACATCGGGCTCCCTGCTCGGCGGGGAGCCTGCTTCTCCCTCTGACCCTCCCCCATCTCGTGCTCTCTCTCTCTGTCTCATTCTCTCTCTCAAATAAATAAATAAAATCTTTAAAAAAAAATAAAAAAAATAAAAAAAATAAAAAAGTAAGATGATAAATCCTTATTTACATTTATCCAATAGGTTGTGTAGGCATCCCGTTTTTTCCCCTACTATTCAGAAATATAACATATGGTACAAGATCAGAAACAAGGAAAATAAAGTGAAAAGCATGAAAATAAATTTTTGTTTGTTTGTTTTTGATTTTTTTGTGAATGTGCTTAGGCTTCCCTATAGCTGCACCACTTCATTGTTATCGCCCTCACACATGGTCAATATTCAGAAACTTATCAGGAGTACCAGAGAATAAATATCATAGATAATGATTATTTAGGTCGATAAATTTGAATTTCTAAAATGGCTGGGTAGGGAGACCAAGAAAATGAGATTTATGTTTTAACAGACACAAGAGACATAGGTAGGTAGTAGAATTAGCCAGACCCAAATGAGGTGGAAAATCATGCATCTTGTGTCTCATTCTCTGCGACATATTTTAGCAAAGATTTCTTTGCTTTCTAATCTCCAAATAGAAAACCCATTTCATTCAGAAAACAATTCTTACAGCCTACTGTCATGGGATTATGTGAAGGATGACATGAAGGCAATAAAGGAGAACCATGGTTGATATATGTCATAATGCAGCAAGATGAGAATGCTATTCAGACTCAAGTTTGAAGGATCTGATTTACTTGATGTGAAATGGTAAGTATAGTTAACAGCTTGTTGGACGTAAAGGCTGGGAGATAAACCTATCATAATCTATTTTACAAGTTGATTGCAATGTAAACATTTGAGGAAATGCTGATCTGTATGGATAATTCTGTGTAGATTTCAGCTTTTATTTTAAAAACACAAAAACACACATTTTTCCATCAAGTGAGAATTCTTGTTAGTTGGAGTCCCATCGGTATAACAATGGTAATACTGAGAGTTAGTCATCATAATAGCTAACATCTTTCAAGTGTGCACTAGGTATCAGGTATGTTGCTAAATGTTTTAAATATATTAACTCACTTAAGTATCACAACAGACATATGCATTTTAGGACGAGGAAACCAGACAGAACAAGGCAAGGTAACTTGCTGGAGTCCCACAGACAGACCTAGTTGAGAACTAAACAGCCAGAATGGCTCCAGCGCATGGTTAGACATTGCATGATGTTGCCTCTAAAGAAACTATTTGATTGATCTGATTGTTCTACATAACCAATTTATTTTCCACATCCATTTTTTTATCATCTAAAAGCATCTGATTTTCCACTATATTTTATATTGTTGAAGATGTTTGAAACTAATTTAATCATTTTATTATCACAAACTCAGTAATAAACTGTTCTTTCATTCCACTCATTCTACCTCTTCTATTTTACCAACTTTGTGACATTAGCACAAGCCTTTTCTAGCTTTTCTCTTTCTCTATCCATTCAACAGTCACTGGCACTTTATTGCAAAAATTATTTTTCTCATCCTGAGTTACAGACACACGCAGTTTCAAAAGTTTCCCAGATGATTCTGATATTCTCCTCTTTTTTACCTTTTGAGAAACACTGGATTAATCCAGCCATCTGCCTCCTCTGCTTCTAAACCTGCATCCATGTTATTGGGTACCACTGGAGAAAACCAGATGATCTTGCAGATTAGTACCATAGCAAATTTATGGTATCCAAACTCAGAGGTAACCACAACTGCTTGGCAATCCTAGTGCATTTTTCTTATCTGGCTTATTTCCCATTCCCCTCAGCAATTCTTCTAGCCCTTCTTCATTTTCTTTAAATCCACAGCCCCAGTAGAGTCCATCTTACTCCATCAATTACTCCTTTTGTATGCAGTGTTTTTAGGCTAAGCACACACACCACACAAACATACCCACACCCATACAGATATACATACATCAAAATTTGAATACATATTGTATACATATATGCATAAATATATGAGAATATATGTTTATGTGTACATTTACATGTCTTTGTTCAACTTTTGATACAATTCAATTCAACTACCTTCTTAAAAGACTCTCATTCCTTTATTTACAAGTTTTTGTAAGCACCTCTTTTTCTTAAATGATGAAGCTCATCAGGACTATAAATTTCATGTCTCTTTCAGGAATCTGGTGTCAAGTCTTTTTGCTGTAAATCAGAGGTGTTTAAACTATGATCCTGAATTGGGCTTTAAGGAGCCAATGAAACTCCTGAAGCTATACCTTTAATACCATATATATATATATATACATATATTTCTGAAGAGGAGATCCAGAATTTTAAAGTCAGAAGGTGACTCAATAAAGTTTATGAACCATTGTTCTAATACTCTCCCTGTGCATTTTAATCTTGGCGTGTTTTTCTAATCGCTGTTTGTGCTTAGATAACTTCTACATTTATTTTCCAGTTTGGACTTCTTTCCTGAGCTACACCTGTGACAACTAAATTTCTTCACTTCTACATCTCGCAGGCACTTTAAATTGAACAAACCTCAAACTGAATTTATTAATTTTATTAATGAGCCCATCAAAGGCATTCTTTATATCTGTTACAGTGCTTTTGATACTTAGTATTTCTTTTTGATTCTTTCTTAGAATTGCCATCTTTCCATTACATTTTCCATCTGTTCTTATGTGTTGTCTACTATTTTTCCATTACAGCTCTTAACATATTCATCATGGTTGTTTTAAATACCCCAGTCATATCTGACTCTGGTTCTAACGTTTCTTTGGTCGCTTCCAACTGTATTTTTTGCCTTTTAGGATGCCTTGTAATTTTTTTTTTTTTTTTTTTGAAATCCGGACAGGCTGTGTCCAGTAAAAAAAAAAACTCCTATAAATGGGCATTTGCTAATGTGAGGCTTGGGGGAGGAGAAGCGTTCTATAGTTTTTTATTAGATCTGTCTTTAGGTAAGCCCGTGCCAAGCAATGTGAACCTCACCAGTGCTTCTCAGTTCTCCCCCACTTTAATAGGGGCAGGAACCCTAGAGGAGGCTAGAGATGGGTATTTCCCTACTAGTAGGTTAAATTAGGCTCTGGTAAAACTCCAGCAGGTTAGGCTCTGAGTTTCTCCCAAGGTCAGGTATTGTCAAGAAGACAGAACAGTTACTTTTTCCCTCCCGCTTCCAGAGGCCTGAAGGGACTTTTCTCGGATATTCACTGTGAGAAGCTGGCAGATATCTTGGAGGTAAAACTCACAGAAATATGACACCCTTTTATGACTAGGCCCCCTGAAGTTTTTAACTCTTAGACTTGTCCATTGTTAGCCTCCAAAAAGCCTCAGTTACATGTCAGGTTTTCCTACCCTGGCACTGATTGCTATGGAGGTTTCTGCTCTGGTAAGTTTTATCTCTCTAGTTTTTGAAGTAGCAGTTTGCCCCGTGACCTCACTTCTTTGACAGCTCTAAGAGGGGTTGTTGATTGTTCAGTTTGTTCAGGCTTTTGCTTGTTGTTAGGACAGAATGGCAAATTCTACAGTCCTTACGGGTCAGACTGGAAACCCTATTGACTTTATTAAGATTCTATCTCCTTTTTCTATTTTTCATCTCAGTGAATGCCGCCATCACCACGCAGTTGGCCTAATGATCTGCCTAGAAGCCATCCTCGACATCTCTGTTTTTCTCAGCCTGACATCCCACCAGGAACCATATCTGGTCAGACCATGTCTTTAATATCTCCAGCAGTCCATTCTATTTCTCAATCCTTTCAGTCACTGACTTTGCTCAAGTCCTCACTATTCTCCATATGAGATAGTCTCCTTCTCTAGCCTCAGAATTCTCCATACTATAGCCAGAAACATTTTGCTGAAAGAAAAATTTAACAATACCTTTTCTCTTTCTAGCATTTAGATGCATGCCTCTATTAGTCCATTCAGGCTGCTGTGACAAAACAAGGCTGGATGGCTTAAACAACAAGTATTTATTTCACACAAGTCTAGAGGCTGAAAAGTCAAAGGTACCAGCAAAATGAGGCTTACTTCCTGGTTTTGTCTTCTAGCTGTGTCCTCATATGGTGAAAAGGACAAGAAAACCCTCTGGGGCTCTTTTATAAGGGCACTACTCCCATTCATGACGGTTTTACCCTCACGACCTAATCATTTCCCAAGAGTCCACCTTCTAATACCATCACATTGGGAGTTAGGATTCCAATAAATGAATTGGAGGAGGATATAAACATTTAGCCCATAATAATGCCCAAGATGATTTATACAGTTGTGAAAAATATTATAATATTTATATATATTTTTATAAAACTAATAAAGAGATTGCTCATTAATAATATCTACATTGGCAGAAACATGCTTTCTTGGTCCATATATCAGACAACCAAGTGTCACATGGATTATATGGAATAAACTAGAGCTAGGGTAAGAGCTCCGAAAAATGTTAAATGGTGTTGTTTTCAGATATTTAATTATTTTCAGCTCATTGCTTTATAGTTCAGATTACATAAACTAGGTAGATTTTTTTATTACATTTAGTTTTGACTAAGGTTACTATGACTAAATAGATAAGAAATTGATGCAATTTCCTGCAAAGAAACCACAATTGGAAACAAAGAATACAGTGTGAGAATTACCAAACAATAAAAAATTGTCTTGTGTGTGATAAATCTCTTTTTAAGCCACTGAAATAGGTAAAATCCTTAATAGCCTAATCTGATCAGTAAGATCAGAAAAATGGTAAAATTATTTTGATCAGAAAAATGTAGAATGATTAAAAAGGCCATATGAAATATGATTTATATCCTTTATTGTTAATGATAGATGTTACCTAAATATATATTGTGCCTTGAAAAAGAAGGTAATAACACAAAGCCATCATGATTAGCAAGACTTTAAAAAAAAATTATTAATAATATTTAAAAGTGAAATAATTATTTGAAATCTTTAATTCATCTTTATTTCATTATATTTTTCCTTTTTTTAAGATTTTATTTATGTATTTGAGAGATTGAGAGTGAGTGAGTGAGTGAAAGAGAGAGCATGAGTGGGGGGAGGGACAGAGGGAAAGGAAGAAGCAGAATCCCTGCTGAGCAGGGAGCCCAACACAACGTGGGGCTTGACCCAGGACTCCAGCTAAGGATCATGACCTTAGCTGAAGGCAGCCCCTTAACCCACTGAGCTACCCAGGCACCCCTTCATTATATTTTTCTATTTGTGTGTTTTTATAATGTATTATGTACTAGAGTAGTAAAAACTATGCATATATTTCCTTATAAATAATACATATATTTATGATGGTGGTTTGTGCATGGAAATTTTTACATACAGAGGTGAATGATCAAAACATTTTGAGGCCAACTACTTACAGTGTAAAATTGGTATATTTAAGGTAGGATACAAGATCCTTTATAAGATGACTCATTTTCAATTCCAACCACAGTTTTTTATTATATTCACCTTAAATCTGACATTCCTTAACTTTTTACAGTCCCAGGACATCAGACACATCACTTTATATTTTTCTTCCTAAACTGAACTCCACCCACTGATTCCATTTAGTCCACTGCCTGTTTAACCTGGACTTGACTGTTAGGAGTGAGTGTAGGCATCTGCTCTGCCCAAGAAAGCCTTCAATAGGACTTTCTATTTGCCCACCTGGGTTTTGTTTATGCCATGAACATACATTCATTTGACTGTTTAGCACATAACACTTTTTTGAGATATAGTTTTCCTCATTTTTCAGAAATCTATAAGACCCCCATTCTAGTCATGCCAATGGAATGGAAGCTGAAATCTATTTAAGTATTAAATGAAGTATTAACCTCATATGTTACAGAGATTGGTCAAAATTTAAGCATCCAAACCAGGTTGGGTCATTTTAGCACCCGGCCAGCCTATGACTGGCTACTTTGGTGGAAGAATGAACATGTGACTCAAGTGAGGTCAAGCAGAATTGTTCCTTGGGACTTCCATAGCAGAAGCTGATCCCCAAACTGTATAAGTTGTTTCAATGACAGGGAAATGTCATTCTAAAAGAAAAATTAAACAAACAAACAAAAATAAAAACAAAACTGGCATCTGAAGAGGTGGAGAAGAGATGGGAAGGAGAGTCTGATGGTGCTTACAGAGCAGGTTCTGTCCTAAGCCAAGTCCCTCCTCAGTTCCCTGGGATTCATTTATGGAACCTGTCTTCCTAGACCCCATAAGCACAGCCCTCTTCACTTGCAACAAGAGTGCTCAATACTAAAGATATATCTCCGGGGTCTCTTTAAGTAGCCTTGCTTCCCTCTAAGGCAACATGTATCAAATGTTTTCCTGAGCATCCCGTTTTGTCCCCTCTTCACTCTCTTTTACTATGTTGACCAGAAATTTGGAGAAATCATTACTTCTTACCTCTTCTTTATCCCCCACAAAAATTAATGACCACCAAATTCTCTTCATCCTACTACAATGCCTCTACTCTCTCTTCTTCATCCACATTGTCATTACACACCCTCAGCCCTTCATCAGCCTTTAACTGATGTGTGCAATAAGCCTCCAAGTCTCCAGGCCTTTCTAGTTCTACTCTCCACTATAGACACACCAGATGCCTCCTCTTACGCTACTGCTGAACTTTGCCCATACCTTAATTATAATATATTTTTTTCTTATTTTACAATAGTTTGGTTTCTAATCTTCTCTCTTTACCATAACTACTGGAAAAGGACAGTGATGTTTCACCCTTTTCTAGAATAACATATGATTCATACTAGGATTTTAATACACATCTATTGAATAAATAAAGAAGAAAAAAGAAAGATGAGTTAACATGATGAAATGCTTGGGTTCAAAAAAAATAGTATATATGGCTATATTATGATATAGTGTTTAAAATTGTAGCTGTAGTCTCAAGTATAGAAGTAAAGTGCCTGGATTGCATAAGGTAATATTCTGTGGTTGGGTTGTACCATTTGACAAATTTAAAATGGAGACTGACAACACTGGGGCATATGGAAAAAGTCAATCAAGAATGTAAAAATTTGTATGTATACAGGGAAATAAAATTTAGGGCATGTTTAGATTTAAGGAGATAAAAATAAATGAGGGGGAAGGGAGATAGCATAACTTCTTCCTTCAAATGTTTGATAAATACACACATGCATGCACATACAAGGCTTATTATTCTGCTTCAGAGATTATGAGATTATAACTCAAGCCAATGAATGATTAAAGTCAGGAAGGAAGATTGTTCATTTGTGTTGTTTTTTAGATTCCACATATAAATGAAATCATATGGTATTTGTTTTTCTCTGGTCTGGCTTATTTCATTTAGCATAATACCCTCTAGGTCCATTGCAAATGATAAGACTTCATTATTTTTGATGACTGAGTAATATTCCATTGTGTCTATACCTCATCTTTGTCCATTCACCTATTGGTAGACACTTAAGTGGTCATCAAAGGAGAAGGGAGAGGATGGACAAAATGGGTGAAGGGATTAAGAAGTAAAACTTCCATTTACAAAATAAATATGTCATGGGGATGGAAATTACAGCACAAGGAATATAGTCAATAATATTGTAATCTTTATCATGGTGAGCATTCTGTAATGTATATAATTGTTCAATCACTATGTCGTGCACTTGAAACTAATTTAATATGTCAACTACTCTTCAATTAAAAATTAAAAAAAAAAACACCTTTTTTTTTTAAAGACAAGAAGGAAGGGTTAGGCTGCATAAAATAAATAACACCCTAACAATTAGTTTGCTTCATTGAAAATACATTGGAATTCTCTGTTACTAGATCTGTTCTATTGCAGATTCAGAAATATTTGATGAATAAATAGTAGAATGCATTCCGGTATTGTCTAGGAAATAAAATTAAAAGACTTTGTTTCCTTGTAAGACTAAAATTCTAAATATAAAGTGTTTTGCATTAGGATCGAATTTAAGATGTTTTCCCTTTGGGGAAATGTCTGTGTCAATTATTTTTCTTATTTGTCTTTAATAGAGAAGAATTAATATGCAATTATTAATTAAAACTGGAGTGAATACTATTATTTTGGGATCAGCATAGTAAAGATTAGAAGAGAGACTTGTCCAAAGTTTCTTTTGTCTTGTTTTGTTATTTTTCTATTCTTGCTTTAGCTGTAGATTGAGAGAAGCCTCTGGCTTATCCACAGCCACACTGAAACTACTTTAGAGGTAGTGTAGGTGCCAGTTCAATTCAGAATTTGAGATCAATTCAAATATATTTTCATTATTTTATTTTATCTTTCTCCTGTGAATTTTCAAGCTGTTACTTAACAGTTTCTTGAGTTTCACTAGCCTGTTTTAAAGTCTGAGGTAATACAGAAAACTAAAATTTTTAGAAGGGCCATTTAGAATGTTCCTTTTACTATAAAATGTTTTAATATAGTATCATATTTCATTTGAGATATTTCTCTGTGAAAGAAAAAAAAAAAACCCTGATAATTATCGATCACAAAGTGGAAAAGAGTTAATTTTCCTACCTGTGTAGTTCAGCTACAGCATAAGAAGAAGCATAATATGTCCAAGATTTATAAACAGATCAGTTATAGATTATTAGTTTTAACTCTCTTTTCAGGTTATTTTACTAAGGATTTTCCAGTGTTTACCATGAACCTTTGATAAAACAGTTTTTGTTATAAGTAATATCCACTAAATCAATGACTGGGGATTTAATAACAAAATGTTCATTTCTTTGGAGAGATGCCATTCTGCACTTACCTGAGATGTTTATGTGCCAGAAGTGGGGCAGGCTGGGAAAGGGAGGAAGGAGAACAAAGGATGAAGGGAGCTAGATGAGATAAAGAGGGGTGTGCATCTTTCAGAGGACCAAGACGAGGTTGTGTGTGAAAACAAACTGAGGCAAGCTGAAAAACTACTTAGTTTCTATTTATGCTTCGGTTCTGTCTCCTTTAGACTTTTCTGACAAAAACTCTATTAGAGTGGTGGTTAAGAGCATTGCATTTGCCATACTAAAGACTCGTAAGTATTACCTATTCTTTCCTTTTCTCATACTATATACTTTGTAGGGAGGTTTGGGTTCAAATGCCACAAAACGTCTTCCAGTGATGTCTAAAGGACTGCCACCAGCGCCAAGGCACGAGTCACTTTACCTGGGCATCTTTACCTTTCTTCAAGGGACATTATATTCTCTTGCTGCCTTTCACTTTCTTCACTGGGGCCATTGGTGATAAACTGTTTTGATTTCCAAAGTCCTCAAGTTCAAAACTTCCCTGTGCTCTCTGCAATAATACAGAATTTCCATGTTTTCACCTGGGTTTCACAGCAGGACTATTTGCATTCTGGCATTCTACAAGATGTTTTTGCTAGCCTCTTTTCAGTTTTTATTATCAGAAAACTCTAAAGGAGACTGAACAGATGGGCAAATATGAGCACAAATATATGAGCATGCTGGACAAGTAATCTTCCTTCCTTGAATACTGTGAATTTGTGATTTTGTCTACCAGGAGATATTTGAAACTGAAAATATTGTTGGTTGCCATAGCTGGGAGAGGGGTGCTACCACGTTCTGGTGGGTAGAATTCAGGGACCCTGCCGAACATCTAACAATGCAAAGAACAGCCCCCACAACCAAGAATGAACCCCCTCACAATGTCAATAGCGGTAACGTTGACAAATTCTGTTGTACAGGCTTGTTTCTTAATAAACTTCTGTTTCCCCCCTGTTTTTTTTTTTTT
>NW_028038757.1:0-493 GCF_054177405.1 Leptonychotes weddellii | reverse complement strand
GGGCTCCTCAGATGTGAGAGTTTCTGTTCTACTTTCCATGTTTCCTTCCCCAGGACACCAGTAGGCAAAGTGGGACAAATGATGGAGAAAACCAGACAGGGAGAGCACATGGGATCCCGGCCACAGGGAGCCAGCAGGAGAGAGGCCAAGGGCCCCCAGGAGGAGCTGCAGGGGGTCCGGGTGTCAGCCCTGTCCCAGGCGTGCAGGCATCCTGTCCCCATGGGGCAGGACTGAGGGTTGCAGGCCAGGGGGCTTCACGGGCAAGGAGATGGGAGAAGAATGGATGGGTTTGAATGTGTTCATGAAGACTTACCCAGGGGGAGTGGGGGAAGGATTTAATAGGAGTTCAACAGAAACTAAGCAAATGAAGGGATAAGATAGTTATTTACTCTAGGGAAAATAAAAAGTTGATTCAGGAAAGGACACGTAATCATAGTCTATGAAATGCTCAGTTGTGACTAGTGATGTAGGAAAGAAGTTATTAGGGTTCGAA
>NW_028038756.1:0-493 GCF_054177405.1 Leptonychotes weddellii | reverse complement strand
CTCTGGGCATTGGAGGTCGGGGAGGTGCCTGGGACAGCTCCAAGTCCCAGATGGGGGCTGCAGGGCTCTGACCTGCCCTCTGCCTGGGACACTCGGGGCACCAGTCCAAGGATGTCCCTGGTGCCCCCTTCACCAGCCCCCAGCCCCGGGCTTCACACTGACCGCCTCTCTGAGAGCCAGCGAAGGCCTGATGAACCCCTGGGGTGGGGGGCGGCCCCCTGAGCGTGGCTCTTCTGTGAGGAAGGGGAGCAGCGTGAGGCCCTGAGCTCCCCTCTGGGGGTGGGGGGCATCCTGGCTCCCCTCTGGGGGGTCTTCGTCGCTCTGCCTGAGGCCTTGTTCTGGCTTCTCAGGCCCCTCGTTGCACCCCCTGGGGGGCATGCTGAACTCGGGAGCACCACTGTCGCCCACAGTGACATTTGAGGCCACTACGGGGAAACTGCCTGGCTTCCAGCTCTCTGTGGGAGTAACTGCCCTGAGGGGGCCGCGTCCTGCT
>NW_028038755.1:0-493 GCF_054177405.1 Leptonychotes weddellii | reverse complement strand
TTTGTTCTCTGGTTTTACGTTCGTTTGCTGGAGTGTGAGACGTGCTTGACACAGTGAGTTTTTTCTCTGATGTACTTAAGGTGATCTATTTGCCTGAATTACTCCTGTATCATTGCTGATAATATTGGCACTAAAATAAAACCTAGTTGGAAACAAAAAAATAAATAAATAAATAAATTGCATAAAGATAGTTAAAACTCTAGTTTTAGATGCAAAACCAAAAAAAACCAACCAAACAAACAAAACCACCCAAAAAACTAGTTACCTTCAAAAACACTAGGAAACATCTGTCTCGGAGTATTAGTACAAGTCTAAATTCAGTAAAATCAGAGAAGGAATCTTTCATAAGAATATATGTGAACTGGGGTGCTTGGGTGGCTCAGTCATTCATTTCGGCTTAGGTCATGAACTCAGAGTTCCAAGATCAAGCCCCACATCAGGCTCTGCACTCAGAACGGAGTCTGCTTGAGAATTCTCTGTCTCTCTTTCCCTC
>NW_028038754.1:0-493 GCF_054177405.1 Leptonychotes weddellii | reverse complement strand
GACTCCCTGCCGAGCAAGGAGCCCGATGTGAGACTCGATCCAGGGACTCCAGGATCATGACCTGAGCCGAAGGCAGTCGCTTAACCAACTGAGCCACCCAGGCGCCCTGTGTGTGTGTTTTTAAAGATTTTATTTATTTATTTGACAGAGAGCACAAGTAGGCAGAGTGGCAGGCAGAGGGAGAGGGAGAAGCAGGCTCTCCGCTGAGCAGGGAGCTGGATGCGGGGCTCGATCCCAGGACCCTGGGATCATGACCTGAGCCGAAGGCAGACACTTAACTCACTGAGCCACCCAGGCACCCCTGGCCAATAGAATGTTAACAGAGATGATGCAAACAGAAGTTTTAAATGTACTTACAGGGTTTGGCTTGATTTTGGGTGCCTCTGCTGACCACTATGGAAAGAGCCACTAGTCTGAGATTCGTGAGAGAGAGAAATGTGTGTTAAATAAATGTGTGCCACTGTTTGTTATGCAATACTGTCATAGCAATAAA
>NW_028038753.1:0-493 GCF_054177405.1 Leptonychotes weddellii | reverse complement strand
CAGTACTCCAAACAAGACAGGCCCAAGATGGCAGACAAAATAGGCCAGAAACCCTTGGCCAAATAAGGAAGAAAAAGCTGAAACCCTGCTTTCAAAAACTCCACCACCACCACCCCAGTAATGAGTATTCCTCCCCCTTGTTAACAACTGTTAAAAAGGAAGGAAAGAAAGAAAGAAGAGAAGGAAGGAAAGAAAGAAGGAAGGAAAGAGAAGAAAGGAAAGAAAGAAGAGAAGGAAGAAAGGAAAGAGAAGGAAGGAACAAAAGAAAGAAGAGAAGGAAGGAAGGAAAGGAAGAGAAGGAAGGAAGGAAAGGAAGAGAAGGAAGGAAGGAAAGGACGAGAAGGAAGGAAGGAAAGAAAAGGAAGGAAGGAAAGAAAGAAAAGGAAGGAAAGAAGGAAGGGAAGGAAGGAAAGAAAGGAAAGAAGGAAGGGAAGGAAGGAAGGAAAGAAGGAAGGGAAGGAAGGAAGGAAAGAAGGAAGGGAAGGAAGGAAGG
>NW_028038752.1:0-493 GCF_054177405.1 Leptonychotes weddellii | reverse complement strand
GTGTCTATGATCTCTCTTCTCCCACTAGGATCTCAGCCCCTGAGAGCAGTCTCTTGTCTGTCATGCTTACTGCTCTAGCTTAATGCCTCACACTGAGGAAATCATCAGTATTTGACAAAAAAGGCATTGCTTCGGGGCGCCTGGGTGGCTCAGTCGTTAAGCGTCTGCCTTCGGCTCAGGTCATGATCCCAGGGTCCTGGCATCAAGCCCCGCATCGGGCTTGCCACTCGGCGGGAAGCCTGCTTCTCCCCCTCCCACTCCCCCTGCTTGTGTTCTCTCTCTCGTTGTGTCTCTCTCTGTCAAATAAATAAAATCTATAAAAAAAAAAAAGGCATTGCTTCAACTGTCCTCTGATTTTTCTTTCTTCATTTTTTAAAAATGATTTTATTTATTTATTAGGGGCGGGGGGTGACAGAGGGAGAGGGCAAAGCAGACTTCCTGCTGAGCAGGGAGCCCGATGCAGGGCTCGATCCCAGGACCCTGAGATCATGAC
>NW_028038751.1:0-493 GCF_054177405.1 Leptonychotes weddellii | reverse complement strand
AAGCCCCACATTGAGCCCCACATGGAACCCCACGTTGGGCTCTGTCCTCTGCAGGAAGCCTCCTTCTGCCTCTCCCACTCCCCCTGCTTGTGTTCCCTCTCTCACTGTCTCTCTCTGTCAAATAAATAAAATCTTAAAAAAAAAAAAAAACAGGGCGCCTGGGTGGCTCAGTTGGTTGAGCGACTGCCTTCGGCTTAGGTCATGATCCTGGAGTCCCGGGATCGAGTCCCGCATCGGGCTCCCTGCTCGGTGGGGAGTCTGCTTCTCCCTCTGACCCTCCTCCCTCTCATGCTCTCTGTCTCTCATTCTCTCTCTCAAATAAATAAATAAAATCTTAAAAAAAAAAAGCGATAAATACTGACAATGAGTTTTAAGCCTAGAAAACAAATATTGTCTATTTTCACAGACAATAAGAACCAATGGGAAGGCATGGAAGCATATAGCCTAATACTTTTACACATATGCATAAACTCTAATTCTATTACTGAAGGGC
>NW_028038750.1:0-493 GCF_054177405.1 Leptonychotes weddellii | reverse complement strand
GCTAACCCATCCCCCCAACCCCCTCCCCTCTAAAACCCTCCAATTGTTTCTCAGAGTCCATAGTCTCTCTTGGTTCATCTCTCCCTCCGATTCCCCCCCCTTCATTTTTCCCTTCTTTCTCTTAATGTCCTCCATGCTATTCCTTATGTTCCACAAATAAGTGAAACCATATGATAATTGACTTTCTCTGCTTGACTTAGTTCACTTAGCATAATCTCCTCCAGTCCCATCCATGTTGATGTGAAAGTTGGGTATTCATCCTTTCTGATGGCTGAGTAATATTCCATTGTACATATGAACCACATCTTATTTATCCTTTCATCTGTTGAAGGGCATCTCAGCTCTTTCCACAGTTTGGCTATTGCGGACATTGCTGCTATGAACATTGGGGTGCATATGGCCCTTCTTTTCACTACATCTGTGGCTTTGGGGTAAATACCCAGGAGTGCAATTGCTGGGTCATAGGGTAGCTCTATATTTAATTTTGTGAAGC
>NW_028038749.1:0-493 GCF_054177405.1 Leptonychotes weddellii | reverse complement strand
GACTGGGAAGAAACATTTGCAAAAGACACATCTGATAAAGGACCGTTATCTATGATATATAAAGAACTCTCAAAACTCAAAACTCAACACTAAAACACAAACAATCTTTTAAAAATGGACAAAAGACCTGAACAGAGAGACATACAGATGGCCAACAAGTAAAGCGGCTCCACGTCCCAGGTCCTCGGGGAGATGAACTCGGCTGCACACCTACGAGAACAGCCACAATCCAGAACACGGACACCGGCAAGCGCTGGGGAGGACGTGGAGCGACCGGAGCGCTCATTCACGGCTGCTGGGGAAGCAGACGGGGCAGCCACCCTGGAAGGCCATTCGGTGGTCTCTCACAAAACGGAACGTGCTCTTCCCATACAACCCAGCAATCATGCTCCCTGATGTTTCCCCAAAGGAGATGAGCACACACGTCCACACAAAACCCTGCACACAATGTTCGCGGCAGCTTTATGCGTAACTGCCAACCCTTGGGACCCTT
>NW_028038748.1:0-493 GCF_054177405.1 Leptonychotes weddellii | reverse complement strand
GGGCGGTTAGACCCACAGGAAGGCTTTCTTGTTATCTGACAGCTGCAACCGGGTGACTTGGTTGAGCGGCACTTCTGGTCTCTCCATCCCCCCCCCCCACGTGCGCCACTGGGCTGCCACAGTGCCCCACCTGCTCCAGAGAAATCAGAATGCCCTGGGGCCTAAAGCTTCCTCCGGACCATCCATCTTCATCCTGCCCCAGCCTCTCCCTCCCTCCCTTCCTCCAGCTCCATCTTTAAGTAGGACTTAAAACTCACGGGCCACAACGACATGACGTGCATTAGCTAAATCTCCAGATCCTCATGGCGGGGACATACTGTTTATGCTGTCCAAAGTGGAATCATTTTTCAAAATAACTCCTGGAAATTCTTGTGTGCTCTGCGAAATACTATTCTACCCCATGCCTCTTCCCCCCCTCAAACGGATTTCTGTGGCAGGCAGCCTGGGGACCATTAGCCCGAGTTTATGGATTGGGTACGGACGCTCAAGGAGG
>NW_028038747.1:0-9809 GCF_054177405.1 Leptonychotes weddellii | reverse complement strand
GAGCCTCCATTTTTGATTGCACCTCATTAATAGCCTTTTTGATTTTGACTTGGTTAGATATTAGTTCTTTTATATCTCCAGAAAGGGTTTCTCTAGTATCTTCCATGCTTTTTTCAAGCCCAGCTAATATCTTTATAATTGTCATTCTGAACTCTAGTTCTGACATCTTACTAATGTCCATACTGATTAGGTCCCTGGCAGTTGCTATTGCCTGTTGTTCTTTTTTTTGAGGTGAGTTTTTCTGTCTTGTCATTTTGTCCAGAGGAGAACAGATGAATGAGAGAACAAAATGCTAAGAGGGTAAAAATGACTCCAGAAAAATATACACTAAACAAATCAGAAGAGACCTTCCAGAAAGTGGTTGCTTTTCTGTTCAGAGAGTTGCTGCTGTTATTTTCTTCAATCTCCTGTTGAGTTTGTAGGTGTTCAGAATGGTTTGATAGCTATATAGCTGAATTCCTGGAACCAGATGAAATTTAGGTCTCCTACTCCTCCGCCATCTTGCTCCTCCTTCCGTCTGGATTCAAGTTCTTTTTAAACCCTCTTTGGCAGTCTATATCCAATTGCTTAGCACCATTGTCTTGAAAATACTATCCTTTCTCTACTGACTTTCCTTTACAACTTTGTAGAAAATGAACTGATCACCATTATGGACTGAATGTGTCTCCCCCTGCCCCCCATTCATACATTGAAACCCTAACCCAAAATGTGACTCTGTTTGGTGATAGTGACTTTATGGAAGTAATTGAGGTTAAATTAAGACTTAAAGGTGAAATCCTAATTTGATTAGACTGGTGTCCTTATAAGAAGAGGAGGGGGCACCAGAGAGTCCTGTGTCTCTTCATTAGCTCACAGAGGAAAAGGCCATGTGGAGCGCAGACATCTGTAAGCCAGGAAGAGAGGCCTTATAGAAACCAATCCTGTTCCCTGATATTGGACTAACAGTTTCCAGAACAGTGAGAAAATAAATGTCTTGTTAAGACACCCAGTCTGTGGTATCTTGTTACAACAGCCCAAGCTGACTAATACATTCATATTAGTTTTAGAATTTTTTTAAAGAATTTTTCTGTTTTAGAAATGTGTGTCTTTTTCTGTTTTAGAAATGTCTAGGGCGCCTGGGTGGCTCAGTCGTTAAGTGTCTGCCTTCGGCTCAGGTCATGATCCCAGGGTCCTGGGATCGAGTCCCACATCGGGCTCCCTCCTCGGGGGGAAGCCTGCTTCTCCCTCTCCCCCTCCCTCTGCTTGTGTTCCTGCTCTCGCTATCTCTGTCTCTGTCAAATAAATAAATAAAATCTTTAAAAAAAAAAAAAAGAAATGTCTATTCAGTTTCATTGATCTGTTTATATATTTTGACACCAATACCACACTGTCCTGATGAGTATAGCTTTATAGTAAGTCTTCAATTTGGGAATTATAAGTCTTTCAACTTTGTTATTCTTTTTCAAAGTTATTTCACAATTCTAGTTTCTTTGCATTTCTATATAAACTTTATATCATCTGCCTATTTTTTAAAAGTGCTTAAATAAAGAAAGTTGTGAGGAGATAAAATCTAAATAGAATGAGACAAAGTCAAATTTTTAAGGTGATTAAGAAAACAATTTCAAAGTGAATACTTGAAAAAATCTCATTTTGATACTATCTTTTGTGCTCTTAAGATATTGCTAAGGGTAGTCCATTGACTGAATTAATTTCTTAAATGTTTATCATTAAGAAAAACTATTGAAGACCTCTAAAATTTCAGCAGTATAATTCTGAGACAGTAATTGCTTTTATTTCTGACTTACTTTTTTTTTTTTACCAACTTTTATTTTATGTAAAGTGTTTAGATTACAAATTACATTGTGTTGTTGACAGTTTATATATTTCACTATGAGCATGTTCATTTGATAACCTGATTGATCTATTTAAAACTCCATAAATTCATGGTACCAGTGATTAGATTTTCTATTTTTCATTATTGTATTTTAATATATAAATGCATTAATTTGCATTTTAAACAAAATTGGCATAGAAACTCTTATAATAAAAAGTGGTAATTAAAAATTGCAAAAGACAGTTCAAAGTCAGGTTTTTACTTTTAGTAGTGAATTTGATTCTTTTACATTTTAGTGAAAACCTTAATAAAAACAAAAAGCAAAACAAACCAAAAATATATCTTGTTTTCCTACCTCTTTTCCTTAATAAGTTTTCAGTTGTTCACCTTTTTTTAAAAAAAGATTTTATTTATTTGAGAGAGAGAGAGAGCACAAGTAGGGGGAGGGGCAAAGAAGAGGGAGAAGCAGGCTCCTCACTGAGCACAGAGCCTAACTAGGGGCTTTATCTGAGATCATGAGCTGACCTGAAGGCATAAGCTTAACTGACTGAGCCATGCAGGTGCCTTGCTAGTTGTTTACTTTTTAACAAAATTACATTATTTTGTAATTCAGGGTTTCTTTCAGAGGTGAGGTTCATATTTCTTATAAGTTAAAATATAACATCAGGCCCATAAATTTCTTGTAAAATTATAATAATGCAGTATCAGACCCCTGAATTTCTGAGAATGCATGAGTATGGTGATGACCCATGGTCCAAAATTAAAGGTATCTTTTTTTTATTGTATGTGTAGAATCTGACATTAACTGACTTAAGCAAAAATGAGGCATGTGTTAGAAGGCTCTTGGGTTATGTCATGCAACTGAAAGAAGAGTTGAGTTAGGAAAAGGAGGATTTTTGGGAATTTTGGAGACTTGGAAATAATAGTTCATCATGCCTGTTACCAAGGAAACTTAGCTCCATTGATTCCCAGGCTCTACATCTCTGGGTTCCTAAGTCTAAATTCCCAGGATACAGAATATGAGTGACTCTTGAATGTGTCTTGGCTCTTGGAATAATCAGCTATGGCTCAGGGGACAGAATCACACAGAACAGACTTGGGTACTGGTCACTGCTTCTGTGAATCAGGTTCATTCTCAGAAAAGGGAACTCAATGTATGTTGAGCAGCTGTCCCCAAAGTTGTCTGTTGTTGCAAGAGACTTGAAGAAGATAAGTAACTGGCCCAGGGTAATGCTGCTCCCTTCTGCCGTGGACGTGTGAGTGTGTTAGTTAGTTCCTAGGATGATCACCTTTTGTAGTAGGACCTTGACCCTGGGACTGAACCCTTCCTCTGTAGCTCTCAGGGCATTTTATCACAGATACAGATACAGAATACTTAATATTGTGTAACTTTTAATTGACAAACTTTGATTTCACTTGCTTTATTAATCGATCCTTACAAAATCATATGAGGTACATATTTTGCTAATTATTATTGATTTTCACTTATAAGGAAACTAAAACTTAGGGAAGTCACTGAACTAGAGAGCAGCAGAGTCTGACATCAAACTGAAGCCTAGGTGTACAGACAGGGATGTAGTAGGGCACTTCCTTTTTGTGCATTCTTCCATAATACATATTTGTGTGTGAATAAAAAATTGCCTAAAAACTGTCTGAAAGAAGTCCTTCCACATAAGGAAAGTACTCCTTTGGACCTGGCTGAATCAGTCTCATCATCTCATAATTGTCTAGTAGCTTCTATGTTACTACACGTGGCTTCTCCTTTCTCTAGGGCCCCTGTTCAGACTCTTATACCATGTCCTCACTTGCGATTACAACATTCCTCTGAGGAAATGTTGGAATAGATATGATTATGCTCACTCATTTTGTTTGCTGATGTATTGATAGTTAAAAGTATGACATTAAGTGATAATATACATTAAAAGCATTTACTATATTCCAGGCATGTGCTAGAAGAATATCTCACTTAATTCTCATAGTAATCACTTGAAGTACATACTGTTTTCTATTATTACCCTCATCTTACAAATGAAGAAACTGAGGATTAGAGAGGATACATACTTATAGGAAGTAAGTGGTGAAGCTAGGATTCAAAGCTGTTATACTGTATTGTTGATCTTTTTACCAACAATAATTTTATTGCTTCTCCACCAATATTCTGCAAATTTTAAACATAATTTCTTAGTTGTGTGGAAACTGATAAACATGGTTCTTAGTTGTGAATGATTTATAGTCTTTATTCATCTTTTCTTGCCCAGTCCCCTTTGTGACCACTTGGACACATTTTCTGTGATTATGTAATAGAGGGGTTTTAATAAGTATATTAGTTTCCCAGGCTGGTGTAACTAATTACCACAATCTAGGTGGCTTAAAACAATGAAATGTATTTTCTCACAGTTCAGTAGACCAGAAGTCCAAAATCAGTTGTCAGCCTAGTTGGCTCCGTCAGAAAGCACCAAGGGAAAATCCATTTGATGGCTCTTCCAGCTTCTGGCATTCCTTGGCTTATAGACCTATCACTTCAATCTTTGATTCCATCTTCCTACCACCTTCTCTATTTTTCTCCTCTGTGTGTCTGTGTCTCAAATCTCCCTCACCTTTCTCTTATAAGGACTTCAGTTTTTGGATTTAGGACCCACCCTAAATCCAGGATAATCTCATCTTGAGATCCTTAACCTAATTTTCTGCAAAGTCCCTTATTCTACATAAGTCCACATTCTGAAATTCTGGGTGTACCTTGAATTTTGGGGGGACACTATTCAGTTCACCACAATTGACCTGTATATGACAGAAAAACTTTAGGTTTTCACTAACAATTTTTCCCCCTCCTCTCTCATCCTATTTCTTCCCCAAAAGAAAAGAAAGCCAATTTGGTTGGTTCAAGTTCAATAGGATTTATTTGGCTATGTTTGTAGTTGGTGGGGGAGCTGGATATTAACAAAACATGTGCCACACATGCTCTTTTTGTCTTTTACTTTAGAAGGTAGAATTGCTGAGCTGAGTCAGGGTCCCACTTGAGAGTCTGCTATCTTGCCTTTTTCCCCCCTTTCTATTTCCATACATAGAAAAGAATTTTGGTCATTGCTTTGATTTCCTATGAGATAGAAGGTGAAAGATCCACAAATTCTGATATGAACTGAGGAGAAATAGATGGTCCAACTTAGATAGCAAGGTATATACTGCAATCACTTTCCAGAGATTCTTTCCCTGTCTCCATTAATAATCAAGGGATACTTTTGTTTCTTTTATAGTAAATGTTGTTCCTCAAGGATGTCTCTCTTAAAAACTCTGCAGGGACAAGTGGTGAATGACAGAGCAGGGTTTGGGCATTTTTAGCAGACCCCTTGCCATAGTACCAACAAATAGCCCATCAGGTTTCCACCTGTTACACTTCATAACCACTCCCCCTTAAAGGCAACATGGAGTAAATACTGCCTGTCATTGGGCCGTTTTTCTTCTGAGGAGGTATAGGTAGGATGAACAGGGGTGGTTATGTGCTATGGAGCAGGTGCAACTGTGGACACATGTCCTAAGGAGTCAGTTTTATTGGCACTATTCAGAGAACCTACCTACAAACTTGCCTAAAATGTATCATTCAGAATACATTTGGCTTAAAGCAACATCTGGATCTAGTTAGATATCTGTTGTCAAATTCCAGTTATCTTCTGAGAAATAGTAGCTATAGCTATTAAGAAAGGGATTGTGACAATTTTTAGAACAGAAAAAGAACTAATCTTATGTTACCATTATTATTATGATAGGATTTAAAAATTAACAGAAGAGCATAGACCTGAAAATATGTTTTGAAGACAAGGCATACAAGAGAGAAAAGGAATATATATTAGGGGGATAAGAATGAAAGTGTGAGATTATAAGTGAAAGCAAAGGCCATAGTGGATTTTTAAGAGAATTTCAGTAAATATTTTGTTGGAAAAGTGAAAGCATAATAAAGAGGAATACACACATATTTAGATAAATGTCTCCCCCTGTTAATAACAGAAGCTATAGTTTCTTTGTGAATCTTCTTTAGAAGATTGGTTTTTGGTGGTTGATATTCACTTTTCTGAATATATAGATCCACAAAATACCTTGAATTGTTTTCTGGCTCTGATTTCTAGTTTTGAGTGTAGCAAAGAGTATTGAAAGTTTGTACCAAAAAAGCCCCAAAAAAACAAAAAAACAAAAAACCAGAGGCAGGTGCTTAAGGGCTTGTTCTAGGAAAGAAAAAAATGGGAAACTCCAGCTCCATAGAACTATCTACATCTTTAAGTTTGTATGTCAGGATTTATTTTATAATATCACAGAGTTCCAGTGGATCTTGTTTTAAGTTCAGCCCAAGGTTACTGTATGTGTGTTTTATTTCTATAGTAAGGGGATGAAAAAAGTGTTAATGATGACAATTAACAAGGTCCAATAAATGAGTCAGTGATATTTAGGAGATGAGTGAATGAAGTAAAATAGAAATGAAGGAAAATATTCTCCAAATATGAAGCACCTTAGTATTGTTGTATCCCAGACACTCAGTGCTCAAGATAGGGGAGATGATCTGTGAGCCTGAATTATTCTCTGATTTTTATTCTTCATAGAGGTCTGATCTTGGAAGATATTATTAGAGAATACCCTCTGGTGAAATAAATATCAAATCTTTCAGTTACAGTATCTCCCACAAAAGTTATTATTCTCTTTTATTCTGTTGTTGTATTTGTTGTTCTTCCTGTCTCATTAGAGTGGATAACCAGAAGCTCTCTTTGCAATTTATAATAATGATAATAATTTATAATTTCCATCAGGTACATACTGATTGGGATGCAGGATCTTAGGGTGTCTTTCTGACTCTTGATTCTTTATGAAACAGAGAAAGCACTGATCACAGCCTCAAATTCAAGTGAATCTCAGAAAATCTGTTTCTATGTAGAGGTGGGAGGCGAGAGTAATAGTGTTCCAGGTACTAACACCAAAGATTACCACCTAGACCCTTCAACAGCCTTTTTGGACCATAAAGAGGATTTTAGGAGGGCAATAGCTTCCTTCCTCCGGCCATCTTCCTTCATTTTTATCATGTCAGTGGAAAGGAAGATACTGTTACTTTAGAGATTGCTTGTACTCTTTCACTGATTATTTTAAAATTCTTTTTTAACAAACATCTACATTATGTTCTTGTAATGTTTCTTTGTAAGAAGCAAAAGTTTAGATCCATATATTTCACAGTTGTCTTTATTATGTTATATTTTTAATTTGGCATATGAACTAAAAACTGCATAATTGTTCACTTTTTAAGTTTAAGTTGTTCACTTATGTTGTTATCCTTGATGTAATTGCATCCGTTCTTTAAGACACTTCTAGCATGTTGATGTAGAAACTACATCTGTTTCTTCCTTCCTTCCTTCTTTCCTTTCCTTTCCTTTCTTTCTTTTTCTTTTTTTTTCTTTTTCTTTTTCTTTCTTTCTTTCTTTCTTTCTTTCTTTCTTTCTTTCTTTCTTTTCTTTCTTTCTTTTCTTTCTTTCTTTCTTTTCTTTCTCTCTCTCTCTTTCTTTCTTTATCAGTGTTTATTGGTCATCTCTCACAACCATGCCACTGTATTAGATGTAGGATAGAGAGGTGTACTGAGCTATGAAGGACATGGTTCCACCTAATCTGAAAAAACGAGTGACCTTCATGAATTTTGCTTTATCTGATCACCACTACCACACCTGTGATTGTCCTCCCCCTTCTTGGGACCCTGTACCAACAATTTCCAACATGTCTGATAATACTTATCATGTCCTTCATGCATTCTTTTTATTTGTGCACTTGCTATACTTCTTTTCTGAACTACTGGTTCCAAGAGGCAGGGACTTTATCTAATTCCTCTTCCGTTCTCTGTAACCTCTTGCACAGGACCTAACACTCACTCAGTCTCAAAATACTTAGCGGATTATTTCATCAGCAATGCCCTCCCTCCTAAGACTACATCTCTTTTAAATGAGATCTGTCTTTCAATTATAGAGAAGGCTATATTAGAAGTGCCCATCCTAGGACATATGCTATGTATAGAAGGAAGGAGATAGTAACAGAGAAAATTAACTGGAAGGCTGTGAAGAAGATACATAGTTGGTGGGAGGCTGGGAGGTTCCTTCTGAAGAGAGTCATTCTGTGAGGTAGCAGCAACTGAGTTAGCTTCTCCTCTGATCACAATTTTGTACTAAAGGTCATGGAAAATGTAGATCAGAGCTACTCAGTGCCCATGAACAGTTTGTTACTGGCCTGTGGCATGATAAATAGAGAAATAAAGAATAAACACTTAGAAAATTTTGCAGCAGCATGACATAGCTGTGACGTTCAAGCTTGGCATTCAAGCTTGGATGAGGGGCTGCATCTCATTGAATGGGTATAGACTAGTTTGCATGTTAGCAAACTCACATGTGAGCTGTGTGCCAAGTCATGTGTAGTGACAGATTAGAAATAGTAATAAAAAAAATACTAGCCCTTCCTCACAAATAGTTGGACAACACGGTTGTTGATGACACTGTCTCTGCTTTGCATATTTTTAAAATTTCTATTAACCAAAACCTCACAAATATGCCTGAATCCACATGCAATTAAGTGGCTCAAAGAGTACCTCCCAAGGAAAGAAGCCACAAGTTTTGTTGACAAATCAGTATATAAATAGAGTACTTAAGTCCTCACTGAATTATCAGAAGAGAAGAAATGAGGACACTGGATCATGACAGTAATCTGAAGGATGAAGTTTATGCCTAAATATGAAAACTTATAAATGGTACTAAGATAATATTTAATAGTACAAAATACTTTGAAATTAGCACAGAAAGTGCCATACATGATTAATTCCAAAGTCTTAAGCTAAAAGAGGCTGTGGCATAGGATTAACCTGGCTTTCCAGGGCTACCTAAGAGAAGAGGGCAGTGTGGGTGGGGTAATTGACTGATGCCAATCTCAGGGTAGAGGTAAATTTTTTTTTCTTGTTTTCCAAGCTGATTGGCACATTCCTATCTAGCAAAAGGCACACTGTGGAGATCCTGCAGAAATTAATTACAGTAGCCACCTGGTTTGGTGACCTGAAGCCAAGCATCTTTCTCTGACAAAAATGAGAGGAGAGAAACACATCACATTGAAAAATGGTTGAAATGAAGTTTTGATCCTCTTACTAACTAAATTGGAAAAATGCAATCATTTCTTCTCAAGTAAACTAAGAGAAAACTGTACTTCTCCAGGGCCTACTTTATGGGCAAAGATTGTATATTTTACTTCTTGTACTTCATATTCATCTTTTAAAAAAATCATACTGCTAATTATTTATTAGGTGTTTAAAAGTACTTCTTGTATAGGTGGTGTTATCACTGCATCATTAATATAGCAGAAAGAGCCCTGGGCCATAGTTTAACATTCCAGCTCAACATTGTCAGTTGCTGGTAATGCGACCTTAGGCAGTACTTAATCTCCTCTTCGATTTTATAATTTATAAAAAGATAACAGTCTTTGCTTAACAATGGATTGCTCTGAGGGGTCAAGTTGCTTGATATTAATATGTTTTTTATTTTTTTTATTATTATTATTATTTTTTTATTCTTATGTTAATCCCCATACATTACATCATTAGTTTTAGATGAAGTGTTCCATGACTCATTGTTTGTGCATAACACCCAGTGCTCCATGCAGAATGTGCCCTCCTCAATACCCACCACCAGGCTAACCCATCCTCCCACCCCCCTCCCCTCTAGAACCCTGTTTGTTTTTCAGAGTCCATCGTCTCTCATGGTTCGTCTACCCCTCCGATTTTCCCCGCTTCATTCTTCCCCTCCCGCTACCTTCTTCTTCTTCTTTTTTTTTCTTAACATATATTGCATTATTTGTTTCAGAGGTACAGATCTGAGATTCAACAGTCTTGCACAATTCACAGCGCTTACCAGAGCACATACCCACCCCAGTGTCTATCACCCAGTCACCCCATCCCTCCCACCCCACCCCCCACTCCAGCAACCCTCAATTTGTTTCACGA
>NW_028038746.1:0-493 GCF_054177405.1 Leptonychotes weddellii | reverse complement strand
TGGGGAGGGTATGTGCTCTGGTAAGCGCTGTGAATTGTGCAAGACTGTTGAATCTCAGATCTGTACCTCTGAAACAAATAATGCAATATAGGTTAAGAAAAAAAAAAGAAGATAGCAGGAGGGGAAGAATGAAGGGGGGAAATCGGAGCGGGAGACAAACCATGAGAGACTATGGACTCTGAAAAACAAACTGAGGGTTCTAGAGGGGAGGGGGGTGGGAGGATGGGTTAGCCTGGTGATGGGTATTAGGGAGGGCACATTCTGCATGGAGCACTGGGTGTTATGCACAAACAGTGAATCATGGAACACTTCATCTAAAACTAATGATGTATGGGGATTAACATAAGAATAAAAAAAAAATGGCTGCACTCATGCTTCAGCGAAGGTTGATTTTTCAGCAACCTTTTTCCCCTCTTCCACAAACAACCTCTCCTCCTTTCTTAGGCTTTTCTTTCGGGAACCCGGAGCCTCCCTAAGGATGGAGGAGGCAGGT
>NW_028038745.1:0-493 GCF_054177405.1 Leptonychotes weddellii | reverse complement strand
GATGGACTCTGAAAAACAGGCTGGGGTTCTAGAGGAGCGGGGGGTGGGAGGATGGGTTGGCCTGGTGGTGGGTATTGAGGAGGGCACGTTCTGCATGGAGCACTGGGTGTTATGCACAAACAATGAATCATGGAACACTTCATCTAGAACTAATGATGTAATGTATGGGGATTAACATAAGAATAAAAAAAGAAAGAAATAAAAAAAAAAAGAAGCAAGATGCAAATGTATTCTGCCAATAAGAAGTGTACTATCAACACAAAGACACAAATAGTTTAAAAGAAAAGAAATAGGAAAATATGTATAATCAAACACTCAGCATTAGAGTGTGAGAATGGTTATATTAATACTAGAATAAGTAGATTTCATGAAAAAGAATAATATCAGAGTTACAAAAAGTCATTCCTCACTGATAAAATAACCAATTTAATAAAGAATTTAAAATATTCCCAAATGTTTATGCACCTAATAACAGTGTCAAAATATATAAAGC
>NW_028038744.1:0-493 GCF_054177405.1 Leptonychotes weddellii | reverse complement strand
TTTTTTTTTTTTTAAAGATTTTATTTATTTATTTGAGAGAGAGAGAATGAGAGACAGAGAGCATGAGAGGGAGGAGGGTCAGAGGGAGAAGCAGACTCCCTGCAGAGCAGGGGAGCCCGATGCGGGACTCGATCCCAGGACTCCAGGATCATGACCCGAGCCGAAGGCAGTCGCTTAACCAACTGAGCCACCCAGGCGCCCTGGATCACCAAATACTTAATTTGAAATGTTCTCTGGTGACTCTTGTGTTCATCCTCTCCCCCTTCTCACCCTCCACTCCCATTGCTCACAACAGAAATGGGGCTCCCTCCTCAAGCCATTTATCAGAGTGGCAGATTAAAATTATGTAACAAGAAGTTTTCTGTTCGTATTGTAATATAACCGAATCACCAGCTCTCTATTGATAATTCATTATGTGTTGCTGTTGTCTCGCTGCAGCTTTGAAATGCTTTTCGCCATAATGATTTTAAACCCTACTTCTATAATGGCCTCC
>NW_028038743.1:0-493 GCF_054177405.1 Leptonychotes weddellii | reverse complement strand
CCTCAAAATTTATATGTTGAACCTCTAACCCCCACTGCCTCAGAATGTGACTGTATTTGGAGACATGGCCTTTAAAGAGGTAATAAAGGTAAAATGAGTTCCTATGGGTAGGCCTTAATTCAAAATGAGTGGTGTCCTTAGGGAGGAGATTAGGACACAGATACACACGGAGGGAAAACAATGTGAAGACAGGAAGAAGACCACCGTGCACAAGCCAAGGACAGAGCTTTGGAAGAAACCAACTCTGATAACACCTGTCTTCAACTTCCATCTTCTAGAAGCTTGAGAGAATAAATTTTTTTTTTTTATTCTTATGTTAATCCCCATACATTACATCATTAGTTTTAGATGAAGTGTTCCATGATTCATTGTTTGTGCATAACACCCAGTGCTCCATGCAGAATGTGCCCTCCTCAATACCCACCACCAGGCTAACCCATCCTCCCACCCCCCTCCCCTCTAGAACCCTGTTTGTTTTTCAGAGTCCATCGTC
>NW_028038742.1:0-493 GCF_054177405.1 Leptonychotes weddellii | reverse complement strand
AGAGGGAGAAGCAGGCTCCTCACCGAGCAGGGAGCCCGATGCGGGACTTGATCCAGGGACTCCAGGATCATGACCTGAGCCGAAGGCAGTCGCTTAACCGACTGAGCCACCCAGGCGCCCCTAACTTGCCAATTTTATGTCGCTCTGTTCCACAATGTATAATAATCTAGGGACAAAGTGAGGGATACCAATCACTGCTCTTCTATAATGTACACACCACAAAGAGTCTTGGCTCAGTCACAGAACTGTCCAGAATGAAGCAGCTACCCCTTTAGAGAAGAGCGCTATCATTATACAATTTGCATTTTTATGCCATTACTAACTTTTCACCACTTTGCATGGGAATGCGTATTTGTATGACAGTAAAAGTGATTAAATAACTAAGTGGACCTTGTAGTAAATGAGTTACTTCTTTGCTGCCATTATGTCTAATCCACCAAACATTATTCAGTCCAAAGGCTTTTTAGAATCATAAGTAGCCAAGATCATTTTT
>NW_028038741.1:0-493 GCF_054177405.1 Leptonychotes weddellii | reverse complement strand
CGCCTGGGTGGCTCAGTTGGTTAAGCGACTGCCTTCGGCTCAGGTCATGATCCTGGAGTCCCGGGATCGAGTCCCGCATCGGGCTCCCTGCTCGGCAGGGAGTCTGCTTCTCCCTCTGACCCTCCTCCCTCTCATGCTCTCTGTCTCTCATTCTCTCTGTCTCAAATAAATAAATAAAAAAATCTTTAAAAAAAAAAAAAGAAAACATCAGGCTCCCTGCTCGGCAGGGAGTCTGCTTCTCCCTCTGACCCTCCCCCCTCTCATGCTCTCTCTCTCTCATTCTCTCTCTCAAATAAATAAATAAAATCTTTAAAAAAAAAAAAGAAAACAGAGCATAGCAAACCAGAATCATAACTAAAATGAACTAACAAATTATAATGCTAGAGAAACTAAAAGCCCAATAGAAAAAAACAAAAAAACAAAACCAGGAGCCTCAACCTATAAAAAGTAGGAAACCAGTGGAAACATTCCAATTTAAAAAAAAAAAAAAAAA
>NW_028038740.1:0-493 GCF_054177405.1 Leptonychotes weddellii | reverse complement strand
AAAAAAGAAAACTGAAGAAATGGACATCAAGGAGCCATTGATGGAGGCAAATGATCAAGGATCCAGGAAGGATGAGTACAAGGAATGGCATGTGAGTAAGAGGGAAGTCTGAACAAGCGGCAAAAAAAAAAAAAGGCAAGCCCTTTGTGCTCTTACACGTATTCTTACTGTGGATGGTAAGAATTCGTAGTTGTTAGGATCCTATAATTGGCAAACTCTCCACGGTTGGGACCCAATTGAGGGCAAGAAAATCTGGGTCTACCCAGGAAAATTGTGATCGATTGAAGCTTTACATAGGACCTTCTCCTCCATGTTCCTATTTACTGCTCTTCTGGAACTTCCCCTGGATGGTCAATTCCTTTAACAGAAGGAGGCAGGCTTTGCCACAACTATGAAAGCTGGCAGAGAGCCAGAACCTAGCAAGGGAGGAGAGAAAAATCAGACCTCCTAAACACTCTTCTACCCTTCTAATAGATTTAAATGATGCACATAG
>NW_028038739.1:0-493 GCF_054177405.1 Leptonychotes weddellii | reverse complement strand
CAAGGTGAGCAAAAGCAAACCCCGCCTCTGAGGAAATCCTTAGAAATCTTTAGAAAGTATTTTTTGTTTGTTTGTTTGTTTGTTTGTTTTCAGTTTCTTTTTGTCAGCTGCCAGGTATTGTGAATGATCTTGTGATAAAATAAGGATCTGAAGACAAGTTTCAGACTACCTCCAATTCTGGGAAGAATGGGTAGAATTTATAGGTCCTTGGCATCTATTTGCTCAACTTTCAGACCTCATCCCTTTTAAATATCCTGTTTTATTTCCATATAAACACATTTACAAGCCTAATAGTATTTTTTAGATTGAGTTATGTATTATTATTATTATTGTTGTTATTATTATTATTATTATTCAGAAAATAAGTTTCTCTATCTGTGTCAGAGATATATCCTGGATCATCAAATCTATGGTCTCAGGATCTCTGTTGTCAAATGAGACCAAGTTAAGGGACAGATTTTCCATGAATAGGGATAAGAGGACGCATTCTAAC
>NW_028038738.1:0-493 GCF_054177405.1 Leptonychotes weddellii | reverse complement strand
TGGAAGGTTCGCTGAGGACAGCGGCCATCAGTTAAATGGAAGGCCCGCTGAGGACAGCGGCCATCAGTTAAATGGAAGGTTCGCTGAGGACAGCGGCCATCAGTTAAATGGAAGGTTCGCCGAGGACAGCGGCCATCAGTTAAATGGAAAAGCCCGAGGACAGCAGTCATCAATTAAATGGAAGGCCCGCCAAGGACATCAGCCATCAGTTAAATGGAAAGGCCCGCCGAGGGCAGCGGCCATCAGTTAAATGGAAGACCCGCCGAGGGCAGCGGCCATCAGTTAAATGGAAGTTTCGCTGAGGACAGCGGCCATCAGTTAAACGGAAAGGCCCGCTGAGGGCAGCGGCCATCAGTTAAATGGAAAGGTCTGCTGAGGGCAGCGGCCATCAGTTAAATAGGTGGCTCACTGAAGACACAGATGATGACAGTTTGACTGCAAGCGTGAGTTGGGCCCAGTACTAGAAAAACCAAAGGATGCTGGTGGTGGGAGA
>NW_028038737.1:0-493 GCF_054177405.1 Leptonychotes weddellii | reverse complement strand
GTGACATTCTTTTTATACTAAACCCTTGATATTCCTGAGATCAAGATACATGGCTTCCAACTCCCAAATTATCAGTGGACATTATTTTGTCATTTCAATATTTCATGCTATATTATTTTCAATAATTTACTTATGTGAATATTAGTTCTTTAAATTTCTTAAATGGGAATATTAATATCCACTTAGCAGTGTCTTTAAATGGTGTAACTAAGCACATACGTCTGCATTTCACTGTGCCTGGTATAATTGACTACACATGGTGGCCACTTTCAACAACTAGAGCCATAACCTTTGCAAACAAGATTCTTCTTTTTTGTTTGGTTGTTTTACTTTGTGCATTATTTTTTTAGCTCTTTTTTTATTATTATTATGTTATGTTCATCACCATACAGTACATCATTAGTTTTTTTTTTTTTACATTTTTTTTATTCTTATGTTAATCCCCATACATTACATCATTAGTTTTAGATGTAGTGTTCCATGATTCATTGTT
>NW_028038736.1:0-9810 GCF_054177405.1 Leptonychotes weddellii | reverse complement strand
GTATTAAAGAGGGCACATTCTTCATGGAGCACTGGGTGTTATGCACAAACAATGAATCATGGAACACTACATCAAAAACTAATGATGTAATGTATGGTGATTAACATAACAATAAAAAATTTTTTAAGAAGACTGTTTTTTATTTCTCTTTGTATACTCAACATGTAACAGAGTGGTAAATATATGCTAAGTACTTTTTAAATGGATAAAATAATACATTCTGATGTATACCAGGTAGATTTGGTCTGCTTATAACCAGAGTTTGCCTGCTTAAACTTAGTTATCAGTCACTTGGTTGCAGTATGGAATATGTCTAGCCTCATAACTAGAAACAGAACTCATGGTATAACAGAAATTTCAACATCAAATGGGATAACAGAGATTAGATAGTCCAAACCCTTCTTTATATAGATAAAAAATTAGAGGCCAAGTGGACTAAAGAGCTTTCCCCAAGGTCACCCAGATTTCAGGGATAGAACTGGGAATGGAACCTAAATTTCTGACTCCTAAACCAGAGATCTTTGCCACTTCAGTGTTCTCCCACAATGGAGGGTCTCTTAGTATTCTGTCCCATGTGGACAGCATTTTTTTCCTGATAGATAGATTCATCTACATTAAAAGATCCTCAAAGGAACAAATGAAAAGTTACAAAAGAAAAACAAATTTATTTTCCTACATATTGTCAAGAACAACTCACAGAGTCTCTGGTCCCTTATAGCACTCAACTACCACTGCTGAAACATGTTTCAAGAATTCAATTATTCCAGGGCTTCGTTTATTTTTTCTCAAATAATTTGGTGCATGAAAGAAATTTAAAAGGTGTTAGAGATTGTTTCTTGTCTCTGAATGGATAGTCAAGGACACCTACCATAAGGAAAATTCTCATTTCAGCCAGAATGTTGATTTCAAGAAATCTATTCAAAGGAATAAAGTGGCTGTTCTTACCTTTGGTAAAATATACTCGTAGCTCACAAAGTATTTTGTTGATAGAAATGTTAGCAAGCAATGACAGACATGCTGCCTAAAGCCACTGAAATGTAGCATAAACCCCACCAGTCACTAGAAATTAAAACACTGCTTTTGTATGCAGTACGTCTAGAATGATTTGCACAACACGTTGATAGAGACATTGCCTGTGCATTGGAAATAATATGGACTATAGAAACAGACATACCTGCTTAACTTGATCATGTACTAACTGTGCCCTTTGATAAGAGATTTAATCCTCTTAGTTCCATCTGTCCATCCATCAATTCAAGAAATATTTAATGAGCATTTACTTGGTGCAGGCTCTATTCTAAGCACTGTGAACAGCAGTGACAAAGAGTTTTTTTAAAAGTCTTAACTCTCATGAAGTTTACATTTCATAGGGGGAGACTTTGGGAGACAATACACACAAAAATAGGAAATATACGTTATGTTATTTGGTGATTAGTATTATGGAGAAAAGGATAGGTGGGGGAAGGGGAGTGCTGAGAGGAGTGCAGTTTTAAATAGGGTGATCAGAGGTGTCACCAAGAGAGTGACACTGGAAAGAGGGTTGAAGGAGTAAAGAAATGAATCAGGTATTTGGGGCTAGAGTGTTCCAGGCAACAGAAAATGGCAAGTTCAAAGATCCTGGGGTGGGTCTCATGGTGTGCTTAAATTACAGCAAGAGGGATTTATGTCTAGGGCATTGGGAGTAATGGGGAAAGTAATAGGAGATGAGCTTAAAGAGGTGGAAGAAAAGGGGGGCCAGAAGGTCAGACCTTGTAGGCCAATAAAGACATGGCCTTTTTTCCTAAGTGAGAAGGGAGACTTATGGAGAGTTTTGATCAGGGGAATGGTATGATCTGACTCCAGGTTTTACAAGGTCACACTGTGTTGACAGTAGACTACAGGAGGGAAGGGGTAGAAGCATGCCGAATGGTTATGAGGCTATTAAAATGATCCATGCAAGAGATTGTCGTGTCTTGGACCAGGTGAGCAGCCATAGAGAAAGTGAGAGGTGGTCAAATTGTGGATATATTTAAAGCTAATGTCAGGACGCCTGGGTGGCTCAGTTGATTAAGCGTCTGCCTTTGGCTCAGGTCATGACCCCAGGGTCCTGGGATCAAGTCCCACATCTGGCTCCTTGCTCAGCTGGGAGCCAGCTTCTCCCTTGGCTGCTCTGTCTGCTACTCCCCCTGCTTGTGCTCTTTCTTTCTCTCAGAAAAATAGATAAATAAAATCTTTTAAAAATAAATTTAAAAAGGTAGTGTCATCAGGATTTGCTGACAGACTGCATGTTGGGTGTGAAGGAAAGAGAAGTCAAGAATAACTTCAAGGTTTTTGACCTGAGCAGTTGGAAAGATGGAGTTGTCAACTGGGATGAAGAAAACAATGGGAGGAACAGGTTAGTTGAGAAAATCAGGTGTTTGGTTGTGGATATATCAAGTTTGAGATGCTTATTAAACATGTAAGAGGATATAATTAGACCACTGCACCTTGTAGAGGAGAGGTCTAGACTGTAGATTTAAATATGCCTCTAGATGTTTTTTAAAGCAATGGGAAATAATAAGATCACACAAAGAAGGACAGTCTCCAAGGGCTGAGCCCTTAGGCACTTGATGTTAAGAAATGGATAATAAAAATAGTTAATGCTCATGTAATACTTACTGCATACCAGACCCTGTTCTGGGTGTTTTCATATATGAACTCATTTAATTTTCATGACAGCCTTATAAGGTTGCCCCTATTATTACCCTTATTTTATAGATTAGGAAACTGGGAGAAAGAGATTAAGTAACTTAACCAAGGTCATGTACCTGCTGCATTGTGTAGCCAGAATTCCAACCTGGGCTGTCTGGCTTCAGAGTCTGGGCTTCTAACTCCCTCCTAACACTGTCTCTCCAGTAGCCAGAAGAGAGGTGCTACCAATAGGGATGACTGGGGAGGGACAGCCAGTGAGGTAGAAGGAAAACCTGGGCAATGTGGGGCCCTGTGAGTCAACTGAAGAAGTTTCAAGGAGGAGAAGATTGCTTACGTGTGTCAAGTGTTGCTTGCAGGCCAAATGAAGGTAAGGACTGACATAGCAATGTAGAGGCTGTCCATGCTTCTGACAAGAGCAGTTTAGAATTGCAGTTTAGACTGACAAGGGCAGGTAGAGTGGTGGCAGTAAAAGCCATATTGGAGTGAGTTGAAGAGAGAACAGGAATTGTGACAGTGAGTTTTGACCATTCTTGAGAGGATTTGTATTATACAGGGGAGCATATAAGTGGGCAGTTGCTGGAGGGGGACATGGGATCAACTGAAGGTATCTTTTGCATGTAGGATAACAACATACAGGTGTTGAGAATGATATGGTATAGAAGGAAAAATTGTTGGTGAAGTAAAGTCAAGAACACATGGCTGCAGTGATGTCCTTGAGTAGGCAAGAGGTGGCTTTTGGGGAAATGCACAGTTCATCCACAGAAACAGGAGGGAAGCAGAGTCTACAGTCACAGATGCTGGTAGTTGGGCAAATGTGGTGGTGGGACTTTGTGAACACTCCCTCATTAAGTACCTGTGCCTCAATTTCCTTATCCACAAATTGGGGATTTGTATCTCTCAAGTTGTTGTGAGAATTGAATGAGACAACATGGTAAAATGTTAGTGTCATGCCCATTATAATTTATGAGCTCAAATTACTTATGAGAAATTCCTTCATCTCCCTCTTTACTGGTTATTTTTTAATTTTTTTATTATCAATTACTAACATTCAATGAACATTTGCAGTATAGTAGACACTGTGCCACATACTGGGCACACATTCCTCAGAGAATGTTCCTTCCATGTTTGTGGGATCTTACTGAGGTTTTCTGAACTCTTATAAGGAACCTATGTGGGATTTGGTTGACTATTTAGTTATTTCTTTTTCTCCTCAGTGTTCCCTTTATCAGCAACTGCTCTGGTCCAAGTTTTTAACATTTGTTCATTCACCCTGATTCACCTGGAGAGCAGTGGCATATGGCTGGAACCCAGAAGCATATTTTCCATCTAACATCCTTTGTGGGGTAAGATGGGACATGGTAGACTGGGTTAAGCCATCTGCCAACCCCGGGTCTAGTTTATGTTGGCTGCACTGAAACTACCTCAACGTGGTAGAAATCCCCCAAACAACAGGCATTTGTTCAAGATTTCTTCTACTGCTTTGGGGATAGTGAGAAATGGGAGCTGATCAATAATGACCAGCTCCTGAATATCGATGTTCTCAGCTGGGAAAAGTGAGGTTTGGTAGAGTGCCTCAGAGGTCTACCCAGCATTAACGTTTTGGATTTTTTTGTCATCACGTGGACTCTTTTACTCTGTGAAATGAGTACAAATTTCCCTACTGAGGGATCCCCCTTATCAAAATCTGTCAGTCATGAGAAATCCAACCCTCCTAAATGAAGGTCTTCAGGGAAAGTAGATTCACATTCTGTTCTCACAAGTCTCTTTCTAAGGGAAAGCAGTAGGAGTCAATGGCTTCTCCTTGTTGAGCAATTTTGATAAACCAGTGGCTCTCTTTCCCATATCTGAGAAATGGCCATCCCAGCATTTTTTATGTGCTTAAGAGCTAAAAATTAGGGCTTATCCAAATATGTAAAGTATCATTATTTGTTTCCTCTAAGGAAGCAATTAATTACATAGACCACTGGAATGATCCTGATGTTTTATGATACAACTACAAGGTTCTTCATTAAGAGATGAAGAGTCCCCATAGTAAGCAAATACTACTACAGGGTGAGGGATCTTTATTTCTCTTATAGGGTGCCTACTAGGAGACATGCATTGAATGCAGTAGTTTATATACACCATTGCACTTACCTCCTGCAGCTCTTCTGTAGGGTAAGTTTTATCATCCCTAAGGTGCAGATGAAGAGAGAGACTCGGAGAAAATAAGGACTTTGCCCAAATTTACACAGCTACTAAGTGATGGAGCTCACATTTGAACCTAAGTCTACTTCAGTGTATATAAACCTTGTTCTGTCTGAAAGCCTTTACCTTTTAACCACCAAATGGTATTACCCCCTTATTGACGTTGGATGTGTCCGAGGGTGGCAGGAACCTTCTGTGACACTATGCTTTATAATGCCCATATGGCTTCACCTGGAGTGATTCTGGAGGCCGTAAGTTCATAAATAACGTCTCTTCAACTTGGTTAGGCTCACAGTGCCAGGAGAAGACAGATGAGCCACGCCTGTACACGGTATCATTGCAAGCTAATGTGTTACTTCTGTAGTCTTGGGTTGCCATCCCCTGGAGTGTTTTGATGTGATCAGTTGTCAGTTTCAGGTCTGTTGTTTCTCTCACCAGAAGCCCAGCCGGTGGAAGATGACAGCCCCAAAGCCTTGCCTGTGTTAGGGGAGCTATCGAACTCAGATAATGACATAAACGAGTCGGTGTTCATCTGGGGAATCTCAGACAAAGCAGCCCGGAGGAAAACCATCTCTGTCGATGAAGGTTTGTTTCACTTGCAGCAGAAAAAGCAGCAGCAGCGGCGGCGGCGGCGACTGGAGCCTGTGCACAGGCTGGGGAGAGCTAGAGGGAGGCTGAAGCTGCCACATGTGAGTAGCGTTTTATGATTTCTCTACAGCTGGGAAAGGAATGCCGGGGAGGGGTCTTGGCTGTGAGGTGGGCGTGCGTGTGTGGGTTGGAGCTTTCCTTGTGGCTGGGGGTGGGAGGGATGGCTTACACAATTAACTAGTGCATTTGGGATCTGCCCTCCTCTTCCAAAGGAGGTGCAAGAGTGTGCCCACACGCACTTGCATTTTCTCCGCTGATCATAATCCATGTAAGCAGCAGGTGGGGAATTTTTCTTTTTTTCCTTCTTCTTCTTCTCCTTCATCCTTGAGAGTGGGCTGCGTGGCAGAGAGACACCTGAGGCTGAGAGAGCTTTCCTGAGTGGAAGGACTCTTTCAGAGGGTTTCTTTCCAAGTTTCTTTTGCAGATGTGTAGCTCTCACGGAGATTCTTTGCCACAGAGCTGCTCATCTGCAGGGGTGTTTACAATCCTGCTAGCCACAAAGGGCCGAGGGTGACTTTTGTATCTCTGGTTCTCAGCTCAAGCTGTCGCTAGTAAACAGCACCAAATCCAACACAATTTAACCTCTCCGTTCTCACCGTTAAAAGAGCTCAGTGGACACATCCTGGGCATGGAAAAGCATGGGCCGTATTTCATGCATCTGCTCAGCCCAGGACGAAATAAGTAGGTCTCTTGGGGTTGACAGCATTGATGCCTTCTTGAACTTGGGGAAAGTTTTTTGTTAATGTTGTTGTTTTTAATCAAACTCTGGAATTTACTGTGAACATTGGGTAGATTGAAGCTGCAAAGGGGCAGGAGAGAGTGTTTTTGTTTAAACCACTAGTGCAGCCTAGCAGCAGGTTGTCTTAGCATAGGGAGCTGGTTAGCATCTTTGGGTTATTGTTACTGATGCTAAATAATGAGCTGAACAAAAGTACACCCGGTCATTCACTTGCTTGGGTTCTGTGTTTCTGAAGACATGGTTGCTTTTTTGTTGTTTGTTTTCCCGCCCTTGCTTCCTTCCTTCTCTCTTTAGAAGCTTTGATGTGGCCGATCATGTCAGGCTGAGTGTTTACTTGCATGAGCATTTGCAGTAAACGTGTCACAAGTCTGATCTTCTCCAGAAGAAGAGGAAAAAGGGGAGAAGGAGGGGGCCAAGGAAGGACCCTTCCCTTGTCCTAAGAGCAGCCTTTGAGCAGCTGTGTGTAATGAAGGTTGAACAGTCAGAGAGACACTTCCCCTTGGGACTTGGCTTAGAGGAGAGCATCCAACCCACGCGTGGGTGCAGAACTGAATGCCGTTATGCTGGAGGGGCAGGGCCCCCACTCCCAAGTTGTTATGGGGTGTGCATGACATAGGAACCATGGGATTGGTTTCACAGGGAGTCCTCTCACTGAGGGAGTGCTTTCCAACCTTTCTCATACCACAGCACTTCAGGGTCAGCAGATGAGGCTGCTCAAATTTGGGGATGAGCGGCTAGCCCAGTGGAGAAGGGTTCAATATTTGCAGCATCATGTTGTCTGGGCTCCATCCATTGCGCGTTGGGAGCCTTGCCATACAGGTTGGAAGGATCTAACTTAAGCAACCCAGGGAAAGCCAAAGAAATGAGGCAAGATGAATAATCTGATGCCTATGCTTTGTTATGATTTATTTTTGCCTTTACTGGTAGGGATGCATTATGGACACGTTATCAACTGGTTTTTTTTATTTTTTATTTTTTATTTATTTTTTTTTTTTTAAAGATTTTATTTATTTATTTGAGAGAGAGAATGAGACAGAGAGCATGAGAGGGGGGAGGGTCAGAGAGAGAGGCAGACTCCCTGCTGAGCAGGGAGCCCGACGCGGGACTCGATCCCGGGACTCCAGGATCATGACCTGAGCCGAAGGCAGTCGCTTAACCAACTGAGCCACCCAGGCGCCCCTCAACTGGTTTTTTTTAAAGACTTTCTCCTAATATTGCCCTTTTAGTATCTCCGTTTCTTCTCTGTGCTCTCTCCCAGCCTTTGTCCAAGCATGTCTTTTTGACACAATTATAACCACAGTCTAGATATATTTATTTGCTCTTCGTTTTCCCAGTATTATTCCATAAGTGCTTTCCCAACTTCCAGCCAATTTTCACATAGATGGTTAATTATGGCTGGATTAAGTGGATTAATCCCTTAAGTGGATATGCCATAATCTGTTTAGCAATTGTTGGCTATGTAAATTGCTTCTAGTTTTCCTATGATTGTTATGCCACTATGAATATTTCTGTGCATAAAGCAGTTTTATTTCTCTTTCTTTATAAAAACATTGGGGGGGATGAATTCTCAATATTGCTATTAGTGAGGTAAAAAATTATGAACATTTTTGTGGCTTTTCATGCCTATTACCAAACTGTTCTCTGTAATATACTTTCATTGTCCAAAACCATCAGTAATATAGTGTGGATAAATGTAGATTTATCTAGAGACTCATGTACATCAGATTCTTGTTTTCTCTCTCTCTCTCTCTCTAAATTAGGAGCTATAAAAAGGTACCGGTCACATTTTTAAAGCTGTCTTTGAGTCCAGTTAAGCCAGGTAGTATCATCCTCCCCAGGACAAGCCTGTAGCTCCTCAGGTTCCCTCACTTTGTCAAGAATTCCCATGAGGAATCCAAGTCCAGCAGCCTCCCTTTCCATCCCTGTAAATAGTAAAGAAGGGAGGGGCAGAAGGCCTCCGTCCTATAGCAGACCATCAGAGAAAGATGAGCAGGGGTCACAGGAGGGGAAGCCAGGTTAGAATTCTCTCCAAGCCCTGGAGCACAATCCTGGCAGGCTCCTTGGCCCTTCTGTCTTCCTCCTGACCCTGACAGAGCCAGCATAGAGGTGGACTCACTCCCTGGGCAGGATTTGAGGCTGAAGCCTGACAGAGTAGATGGGAGTGGGGTCCTGCAGGAGGTGAGGACTAGCTAAGCTTATCAGGGACAAAAGGAACATACTGTAGAGTCTCACTGCCATGTGTCCTCCCAAATGCATGTGCTTTAACGATGCAGGTCAGACAGGGCTGAATGCCAAATCTTAGCAAATAAGAACTGTAGAATGCTTCTTTTTCAGTTCCTACCTCCTATAAAGACAATTTTATCAGCAATTTATTATTTCTTTTATTTCCTCTTCCCTTGTACCTCGTCAATGTGGAGATTAATCTGTGCTCTTCTCATCTCCTGTGTAGCTCACCATAAATTGCTTCAGTGCTCATCTCTTGTTCATTCTGTAATTATTTGTGCAAAGGCCAAGAGTGCCCAGTGGGAGCCACACAGAAACTCCGTATGCTTTTGCCCACCCTAACCTACACAGATGGGAAATGACTTGTGTCTTGGGAACAAGATTTTCTTACCATCCATAAGCAGGTTTGATAAATGTGAGTTTTTGAAGGGTGTTATTGACTCAGTCTGCAAGGGCATAATAGAAGAAGCACTACTTCACACAACTGGCGGGCCCCTGGTGTGTCTGAATTCAAGTGGAAGTGATGGGGCAGTGGTCTAAGAGGGAGGGGAGGTCTTGCTGCTTCAGATGATGGACAAACCAAGAGAAATACTGTGCTCATGATCTACCATGAGAGGAGAGCCGTGAGAGGAGTGCTTTTGTCTACTAAGGAGAGGACAACGGGCTTTTAAATGATGGTACAAGTCTTTAAGAAAGACGTGAGTAAGCACTTCCCATATGAACACTCTGCTCTTCCCATAGGACACTCCTCAATCTTTATTTCTATTCTTGGTTTAAGGGCTAGCTTCCTGCAAGTTCACACTCTGAGAGGCAAGTATGGTGTCTGCTTTAGTCCCTGCCGCAGCTCCAGTCTTTGACCCAGCAGGAGCAGCTTCCACTTCGCTGAGGTTTGCTGTGAGCCAGGACATGCGTTCAGTGCTCCATCTACATTACTGCTGTCAATACTCACAGCAGTGCTATGCAATGTTTCCTATTATTCCCATTTTGCAGATTTAAAAATTGAGAGACAAGGAGGTTATGCTGGAGGGTAGATGGAGCCTTGTGTGTGGGGATCATTGTGGGGGGGTTGGATACTGAGGGAAAAAAATGAATATCCCTCCACTTGAAAATGCCAGCACCACAATTTGAACTGAAGCCATCTAGCTCCGCTGACTGCACCTGATGGATGCACCACCTTAGTTCTTTTTTTTTTTTTTTGGATTTTCTTTATTTATTTATTTATTTATTTATTTATTTTTTATTCTTATGTTAATCCCCATACATTACATCATTAGTTCTAGATGAAGTGTTCCATGATTCATTGTTTGTGCATAACACCCAGTGCTCCATGCAGAACGTGCGCT
>NW_028038735.1:0-493 GCF_054177405.1 Leptonychotes weddellii | reverse complement strand
TGGAAGGTTCGCTGAGGACAGCGGCCATCAGTTAAATGGAAGGCCCGCTGAGGACAGCGGCCATCAGTTAAATGGAAGGTTCGCTGAGGACAGCGGCCATCAGTTAAATGGAAGGTTCGCCGAGGACAGCGGCCATCAGTTAAATGGAAAAGCCCGAGGACAGCAGTCATCAATTAAATGGAAGGCCTGCCAAGGACATCAGCCATCAGTTAAATGGAAAGGCCCGCCGAGGGCAGCGGCCATCAGTTAAATGGAAGGCCCGCCGAGGGCAGCGGCCATCAGTTAAATGGAAGGTTCGCTGAGGACAGCGGCCATCAGTTAAACGGAAAGGCCCGCTGAGGGCAGCGGCCATCAGTTAAATGGAAAGGTCTGCTGAGGGCAGCGGCCATCAGTTAAATAGGTGGCTCACTGAAGACACAGATGATGACAGTTTGACTGCAAGCGTGAGTTGGGCCCAGTACTAGAAAAACCAAAGGATGCTGGTGGTGGGAGA
>NW_028038734.1:0-493 GCF_054177405.1 Leptonychotes weddellii | reverse complement strand
TGAAGTATTGCAAATTCTAAACATAGAAAATTACGTTATAAAAAACCATGTACCAACTTCAACATTTAAAATACTGTAACATATTTATTTCAAATTATTTTTAAAAGAAATTTTAGAGATATATAGTGCCCTGTGTATCTCTCATTTTTCCATTTCTTTTCCTTTTCATAGGCGATGGCTATATTGAATTTTATTGAATATTATATTCATCATTCATACATATGAGAGTTTGTGTAATCACTTTTTTAAATTTTATTTTATTATGTTATGTTAATCACCATACATTACATCATTAGTTTTTAATGTAGTGTTCCATGATTCATTGTTTGTGTATAACACCTAGTGCTCCATTCAATATGTGCCGGCTTTAATACCCATCACCAGGCTAACCCATCCTCCACACACCCTCCCCTCTAGAACCCTCAGTTTGTTTCTCAGAGTCCATAGTCTTTCATGAACCATCTCCCCCTCTAATTCCCCCTCTTCATTTTTC
>NW_028038733.1:0-493 GCF_054177405.1 Leptonychotes weddellii | reverse complement strand
AAGGCAGACGCTTACCTGACTGAGCCACCCAGGTGCCCCAGGAAAATATTTTTTTAAAGATTTATTTGTTGGGACACCTGGGTGGCTCAGTCGGTTAAACGTCTGCCTTCGGCTCAGGTCATGATCCCAGGGTCCTGGGATCGAGCCCCACATCGGGCTCCTGGCTCAGCGGGGAGCCTGCTTCTCCCTCTCCCTCTGCCTCTCTCCCTGCTCATGCTCTCTCTCTCTGTATCTCTGTGTCTCAAATGAATAAATAAAATCTTTAAAAAAAAAAAAAGGTTTATTTGTTTATGAGAGAGAGAGAGAGAGAAAGAGAGAGCAGGGGGAGGGGCAGAGGAAGAGGGAGAATCTCAAGCAGACTCCCCACAGGGCTCCATCTCATGACCCTGAAATCATGACCTATGCCGAAATCAAGAGTTGGATCCTTAACTGATTGAACCACCCAGGCACCCCAGGAAAATACTTTTTTATTCCCATTTTATACTTGAGGAAA
>NW_028038732.1:0-493 GCF_054177405.1 Leptonychotes weddellii | reverse complement strand
AAAAATGCATTCTAATTTATATCATTGAGAGGTATTATCACGTTGATTCTAGTTGAAGCCCTGGGAGTGGATGAAATAGCTCAGAGAAAGTAGATGCATCAAAAGAAGACAAGAAAAGAAATAATAAACCATAATCCTAGAGAATGCTAGCCCCAAATGAGATAGAAAAGACAGAAATCCAGTAAAGAAGAATTATATGAGGGGCGCCTGGGTGGCTCAGTTGGTTAAGTGACTGCCTTCGGCTCAGGTCATGATCCTGGAGTCCCAGGATCGAGTCCCGCATCGGGCTCCCTGCTCAGCAGGGAGTCTGCTTCTCCCTCTGACCCTCCCCCCTCTCATGCTCTCTCTCTCAAACAAATAAATAAAATCTTTAAAAAAAAAAAAAAGAATTATATGGAACAATCTAGAAAGTAGAAGAAAAATAAGAAGAGAGTGGGGTGGCAGCCAAAGGAAAGGCTTTTCATAAAGGAGAGGTGGCTGAAAGTTTAAGTTA
>NW_028038731.1:0-493 GCF_054177405.1 Leptonychotes weddellii | reverse complement strand
GAGGGTTTTTTTTTAAATGATCGTATTTATTTATTTGACAGAGCACAAGCAGGGGGAGCAGCAGACGGAGAGGGAGAAGCAGGCTCCCCACTGAGCAAGGAGACCAATGCTGGGCTCTATCCCAGGACCCTGGGACCATGACCTGAGCCAAAAGCAGATGCTTATCTGGCTGAGCCACCCAGGCACCCCAAGCAGAGAGGATTTTAAAATATGATTCACAAAAATTCATCAGATCTCATCAGATGGGTTGTCCTTTAAAACATAAAGCATTTCTTTATGTTTTTAATTAGATGGGAAGCAAGTATTCACAAATTCAAAATTCCCCTTTTATCAGAAAACGCATTTTAAATTTTTATTGCTGAAATGATACACAATTTGAGTTAGTGGTTATCTTAGTAAAGATATGTATTTCCTCAAGACTATGACCTGTTAAAAAAAAAAAAAGACTATGACATGCTACCTTTCATACAAAGTCACCAAATAAATATGGTTA
>NW_028038730.1:0-493 GCF_054177405.1 Leptonychotes weddellii | reverse complement strand
AAAAAAAAAAAAGAAGATAGCAGGAGGGGAAGAATGAAGGGGGGGAAATCGGAGGGGTAGACGAACCATGAGAGACAATGGACTCTGAAAAACAAACTGAGGGTTCTAGAGGGGAGGGGGGTGGGAGGATGGGTTAGCCTGGTGATGGGTATTAAAGAGGGTACATTCTGCATGGAGCACTGGGTTTTTATGCACAAACAATGAATCATGGAACACTACATCTAAAGCCAATGATGTAATGTATGGTGATAAACATAACAATAAAAAAATTAAAAAAATAATTTTAGCAAGGTGTTGGCCATTATTTCTTGCTTCATTCTTCTCTCCTCTCCTCCTTGGACTCCAATCACATATCTGTTAGACTTTTTCTTGTTGCATGGGTCTTTAAGGCCCTATTCATTTGTTTCAATCTCTTTGTTTCTTCTCTCTCTATTCTTCACATTGAGTAATTTCTATTGATGTAACTTCAAGTTCACTGACTCTTTCCTCTACC
>NW_028038729.1:0-493 GCF_054177405.1 Leptonychotes weddellii | reverse complement strand
GAGTTTCTCCATTATAATATTCAAATGTCCAGTTTTCAGGAAAAAAAGAAATGAACTATGCAGAAAAATAAGACAGTATGACCTGATCACAAGAAAAAAACAAATTAACAGAAACTGTCCTGAGGAAGTCCTACCGTATGTTAAATCACCTGACCTAAATGTGCTCACAGAGCTAAAATAAAACCCTGGACAAAGTACTGAGTTGGCCAGAGGAGTGTGATGGTTGCCCATCGGGAGGGACACATGGCAATCACCCGCAAGCCTGATTTCTACTTCCTGGGGCTCCGATTCAGTGATTCTCCTGGACCTGCCAGAAAAGTATGAATCCAGTCTTTTTTTTTTTTTTTAAAGATTTTATTTATTTATTTGACAGAGAGAGACACAGCGAGAGAGGGAACACAAGCAGGGGGAGTGGGAGAGGGAGAAGCAGGCTTCCCGCGGAGCAGGGAGCCCGATGCGGGGCTCGATCCCAGGACCCTGGGATCATGACCTG
>NW_028038728.1:0-493 GCF_054177405.1 Leptonychotes weddellii | reverse complement strand
TAAACAATATCATGAGGAAGCAGCCAGTCAAATCAAGAATATGGAACATTTTATAGGACACAGATTCCAGTTTCTTAACAAATTAATGGTATTTAAAAAATGGGGAAGAGGGCGCCTGGGTGGCTCAGTTGGTTAAGCGACTGCCTTCGGCTCAGGTCATGATTCTGGAGTCCCGGGATCGAGTCCCACATCGGGCTCCCTGCTCGGCGGGGAGTCTGCTTCTCCCTCTGACCCTCCTCCCTCTCATGTTCTCTGTCTCTCATTCTCTCTCTCGCAAATAAATATAATCTTTAAAAAAAAAAAAAAAGTTTAAAAAATGGGGAAGAGAGGATCCTTACAGGATTTTTAAATTTTGAGAGACAGAATAGTCAAATGCAAGGCATACGCTTTGCCTGGACCCAACAGATTCAAACAAACCAAGTAAATGATGTGTTTTAGAAATTTCAGAAGTTTAGACATGGGTTTTATATGATAAGGAGGAATTAATAAATTC
>NW_028038727.1:0-493 GCF_054177405.1 Leptonychotes weddellii | reverse complement strand
CAGGAGTCCTGGCAGCCCTGAAGCTTTTTCCCTGTGTGAGCACTGGGAAGAATGATTAGCTTGTTGGTTCAGGATGAACTCAGGGGGCAATCTCTCACTTGCTGGTGGTTTGCTCAGCCTTACCCAGTTTTGAAGATGTTCTCAATGAGGCTGTGTACGAGGAGATTGATTATCTTGTGACAACGAAGAAAGATCTGCTGGGCAGCAATGGTGTGTATCCCCTGCCTTGCCCTCCTGTGCCCTCTAGTTGTCAGCCCCCCACTGTCTGTGACCCAAGGCTTCTCTGCAGAGCCCATACCTATCTCATGCTCACAGAAGCAGCTCCTCCAAAGGCAGCAGAATGGGTTCCTACTGAGCCCCTGTGAGCTCTGAGCCTTCTCTTTATACTGCAGGAGCCATAGATCATGCTCCAGCATTTCTTCTCAGCCTTACCACATGTCCCATGGGTGTGAGAGGGTGTGTTCTGTTTGTTTTGTGATGTTTTTTCTCCACA
>NW_028038726.1:0-493 GCF_054177405.1 Leptonychotes weddellii | reverse complement strand
ATATTCCATCCCTTCAACATATTTACCCTTATTTTTGTACATATATAAGTTTTTCTTTCTTTAAAATTTTGAGAGGCACTTTCTTCTAACAGACCAAAATATGCCCCAAATCTAGTATGTGGCACTGATCTATTCACCAGCCTGATCATATTTGATCATACCCTTTTTTTCTTTTTTTTTTCCCCTTTCCCTTTCTTTTTCCCCCAGTTTCAGGTCTCTTCTGATCTGTTTAGTGTATATTTTTCTGGGGTCCTTGTTACCTTGTTAGCATTTTGTTCTCTCGTTCATCTATTCTCATCTGGACAAAATGACAAGACAGAAAACTCACCTGAAAAAAAGAACAAGACACACTACCAACTGCCAGGGACCACATCAATATGGACATTAGTACGATGTCAGAATGAGAGTTCAGAACGACGATTATAAAGATACTAGCTGGGCTTGAAAAAAGCATGGAAGATATTAGAGGAACCCTTTCTGGAGAAATAAAAGA
>NW_028038725.1:0-9811 GCF_054177405.1 Leptonychotes weddellii | reverse complement strand
ATGCCCTTCAACAGATGAATGGATAAAGAAGATGTGGTCCATATATACAATGGAATATTACTCAGCCATCAGAAAAGATGAATACCCAACTTTTACATCAACATGGATGGGGCTGGAGGAGATTATGCTAAGTGAAATAAGTCAAGCAGAGAAAGTCAATTATCATATGGTTTCACTTATTTGTGGAACATAAGGAATAGCATGAAGGACATTAAGAGAAGGAAGGGAAAAATGAAGGGGGGGAAATCGGAGGGAGAGATGAACCATGAGAGACTATGGACTCTGAGAAACAAACTGAGGGTTCTAGAGGGGAGGGGGGTGAGGGGATGGGTTAGCCTGGGGATGGGTATTAAAGAGGGCACGTTCTGCATGGAGCATTGGGTGTTATACAAAAACAATGAATTGTGGATCACTACATCAAAAACTAATGATGTATTGTATGATGACTAATATAACATAATATAATAAAATTTAAATAAATAAATAAAATAAAAAATAAAAACCTCTGTACATAATAAAATACCATATAAACAAAATTTTCAAGAAAATGACAAACTGCCTAAATGTTTGTAAATTAATATCTTCATAAATATTTCATAGGTTTATATATAAAAGGTTTTTACAACTCAGCCAGAAAAAATACATATAACAATAGAAAACCATATAAAATTCATGAAAAAGAAATTAAAGGAAAGAAAAAAGGAGCCAATAAACCTGTGCAAAGATGTTCACCCTTATTAGTAATCAACTAAATTGAAATTTAAGCAAAATATTTTATATTTAACAAATTAGGAAAGCATTTAGTTTTGTTAAATACAAAATACTTTAACTTTCTTTTTTTAATTTTTTAAGTGATTTTATTTCTTTATTTTGAGAGGGTGTGTGAGCAGGGGAAGGGGAAGGAGAGGGAGAGGAAGATAGAATCCGAAGCAGATTCCACGCTGAGTTTAGTGCTGCATGGGCTCGATCCCATGACTGTGAAATCATGACCTGAGCCAAAACCAAGAGTCAGACGCTTAACCGACAAAGCCACCCAAGTGCCCCAAAATAGGGGCGCTTGGGTGGCTCAGTCAGTTAAGCATCTGCCGTGGGCTCAGGTCATAATCTCAGGGTCCTGGGATCGAGCCCCACATCTGGCTCCCCGCTGAGCAGCAAGTCTGCTTCTCCCTCTCCCTTGGTGATCTCTCTCACTCTCACTCTCTCTAAAATAAATAAAAATCTTTTTAAAAAAAATGTCAAAGATCTAGAAACATTGACCCTTTCATGTATGCTGCTATACATTGAAATTCTAAGAAGTAATTAATATCTATCCAAGACCTTATACTAAGTGTTTTACATGCATTATCTTATTTAATGTGTCTTCAAACATTCCATTCTCCTGTAGCTAACATTTATTTATGAACCCAGAGATCTGGGCACCAAAAGACACTAAAATGACAGGGTTATTTTGTCATACAGTTCTGGTTATAACCACTTTATTAACCAGGCCAATTCTCATACTTCTGAGGAAGCAAAACTTTCAAACTGTCAGCAATGCAAGTCAAACATTCTTCATGTTCTTGGGTTAGCCAAAGAAGACTTCCAACATGTATCTTGACAGTTATACCACTCATATGACATCCAACCTAGTATCAATCTTATATTTTGGCACATTAATCACTTATATCTGTTTGCTCAGGTCGTCACTTAATGTAATCTCAAAATGGTTAATTCTTCTATGATCTTCTCATTTTTAATCTTTATAATTTCAACAGTTGTATGTCAACACCATAGATTTCCACCTATGTACTTTATATATAGGATATCTCTTCTTTCCTCTTTAGCAAATCTCTCTTTTCTCACATAGTGTGATACTGTGATTTATAATAAATATATATATATTTGGTCTTTGTCTATGTTTCTGGCACAGAACTCCTAAAGCTCTTGGAATGATAATATCTCTATTATTCAAAGACATAATAAAACTGTCTTTTATTACATTAATGAGGTGACTTTAGGGAGGGCAGAGGGACTGGATATTGAGTTCAATCACTAATGGCCATGATTTCATCAACCATGCCTACATAATGAAGCCTCCATAAAAATCCAAAAGGAGAGGGTTCAGAAACCTTCCATGTTGTTGAACACATGGAGATTTGGAGAGAGTGGTGTGCTCAGAGAAGACATGGAAGCTCTTCACCCTTTCCCCATACCTTGCCCTATGCATCTCTTCCATTGGCTGTTCTTGAATTATATGTTTTAATAATAAACCTGTTATCTTGTAAATTAAATGCTCCTCTGCATTCTGCAAGCCACTCTAGCAAATTAATTTAACCCAAGTGTTGGGCGAGTGGTCACTGGAAACTCCAATTTATATCCATTCAGTCAGCAGCATAAGTGACAACCCGGACTTGTGACTGGTGTCTAAAGTTGGGGGCTAGGGGACAGTCTTGTGGGACTGAGCCCTTAGTCTGTGGATGTGACACTATTTTCAGGTAGACAATGAATGTCAGAATTGAGTTATATTGTCATACACCAAGCTGGTGTCCAAGAATTTTTTGGTGGTGTGGAAAAACCAACCCTCTACATTAGAATTGGGTGCAAAACCATTAGATTCCTTATTTTAACTTCCATCCCACTAAGTATCATTTTCTCCTACTTATCACCCTGGGTTATAATATCAAATGTATTTTGTATATTAACTATGCTTTTAGACGTATCAGAGACATAACTATTTTTATGACTTTCTTACCAATTATTTTCTTAGATGAATAATTATAAACAACCCAAACAACCCACTTGATAGTCTTACATGGATGGCTTTCTCCCTCCTGTTCCATATACATCTTGCTTGAATTGCTCTTAATCAGGATGGAGGAAATCATTCAAGAAAGAAAATCAAAAGAAAAAGATCCCAAGGAGACAGACAAAAGTCAAAAGTCAAGGTGCAAGTGAGTAGAAATTTTCAAGGCTTAAGGTTCAAATAAGTGAAGAAACTCTGTAGCATTGGAATAATTGAGTAAGAGTAAAATGTTCTACACAGAAGACTAATTCAGACCTTCCAAAGAAGAGGTGACAGCTAGTTCTACATGAAACATAAACCAGATCACAGACATAAGGATTAGGGGGAATATTCTGTTACTATCCCAAGATGAAATAATAGGTTGCAGTAGCTTCTAACTTTTTACTGAAAAAAAATTTTATTAGAACCGATATCTGATATATATCAGAGAAGCAAAAACTGGTATTCTATAAAATCTCACAAGACACTTTTACATAAGAATTCCAGGTAATACTCTCAAAAACCAGGCAAGGCACATATTATTATCTTGCAGATAAGAGAACTTTCCTAAAGTTGTTAAGTTGCTAAGGCTAGTAAGTGCTAAAGCTAGAACTCTCACTCAAACCTAGCTAACTAAATCCTATGCTCATGCTATCATATTACCATGCCAGATTGCCTCTTAAGAGAAATCAATATTGATAAATTGATAAATGTTAAAAAGAAAAAACAGTCTCAAGTGTCCCACCAGCCACCTGTCCCAGACAACTCATCAGTAATAGGTGACACTAACAATGTAATCAGTCAGAATGAAAAATAGACTCAAATGATCAAATGGGTAGATTTTGGATATATGATGTGTTTTTGTTTTTTTAAGAAATGAACAAGTTCTTTTGGCAAGAAAATTAACTCACCCTTAGTTTTCCTGCTGAAGGTTCTAACAGTCATCAATAATATTTGTGTTTTTAAATAACCTGCCCTAACCAATTTTATTGTGAATGAGTCTTTACCATGGATTGAATTTATTGTCCCGACAATAGACACAATTTTGTTTACATACCTGAAGTATAACCAAGATATCACATTGAGTACAACCATGAAAAAGTATAATTCAATGTTTATGTTTATGCTCATTCATGAAATAATTAAATATTGTTTATACCAGAGGTAAATGACATTGATTTTAAAACTACTAACCTAATTAGTTCTGCACTAATTTTGGACAAGGGCTACACTGTTTCATTGGACTGTTGAATTTTTAAGTCCAAAAGAAATGAACTTTCGTGTTTCAGGGATGGGCTAAACTAAAACTGGTTTCATAGCAAAATTTGGCAGGAAGTTTATTCTATCTCATTTATAACACCTCAGAGCACTTGGAAGAGAGAGAATTCTGACCCAGAGCTGAAAGAGAAGTTGAAAATGAAGACATCTGGTCTCCCTTAGCCTGGTTGGGCAGCAGAAAACAGTCACACTCTGCTTTGTAGCACTTACCTTGTCCTACAAGCATGTTCTGAGATTTTCTTCAGAACCCCAGCTCTCTGGAATCTAAATTCAAAACTCTAAATCTTTGTGGAGAACCCCAGCTTCAAACAAAATCCTAACACTATTTCACTGTAGAGAAGCTGGTTCTAATCTAGTACATCTCACAAACAACATTCCTTTTATGTGGTGCTGATGAAGTGCCAAATTGTTACTTCTGAGGACTGTTTTTGCAATATACAAAACCAGATTCTGTGGTAGAAGAAAGGCTCCTTTTATTTTTGCCATCATTTAGGATATTTTGCCTTAACTAAATCTCTTAAAATTCTTCATTTCAGTAACAGCTTTCTGGTCACTCTACTATATCTACCTCCAGCATGATATAGAGAAAGAACATTGAACTAAATCCAGAGTACTGAATTCTGATACCTCTTCTTCCACTGAGTAGCTGTGCAACCTTGGAAGTCACTTAACCTCTCTGTGCCTTTTTTTTCTTTCTTTTTTTTTTGTAAAGATTTTATTTATTTATTTGAAAGAAAGAGCAAGAGAGAGAGCAGGAGCAGGGGGGAGAGGGAGAAGTAGGCTCCCCACTGAGCAGGGAGCCCGAGTGGGCCTCGATCACAGGACCCTGAGATCATGACCTGAGCTAAAGGTAGACGCCCAACTGACTGAGCTACCTAGGTGCCCCTCTCTGCGCCTCTCTTTCAGTGCAAAATGAGAGATCAAACTAGATTCATGGCTTCAAAGCTATTATCCTTAGACCAGAGACCAAGGCTGTGGCAACTGCAAAAGATTATCTGCCAAAAAGAAGAAGAAAATTAGGAAGTGAAAGCAGAAGGAAAAGAAGGAGAAGCATGATGAGGACAAGGTGAAAGGAACTTATTCCACCTAAGGGACCTATCTGTTGCTTTTATTGTTTTTGTAGATTGAGGCTCTTCATGAAATTCTATGTAAGATTCTATTTGAACACTGGGTATCAACTATACTTCAATTTAAAAAAAGATTTTGTTTGAGACCATAAAAGGTAGTTCTGTGGCTGAAAGAAGTAGAAATGATCTCTGAGGTTCTTTCCAGCTCTAAAATTCTGCTAATGATGATGATAGCTACCTTTAGCTAGCATTTATTTAGTGTCTCCTATATGACAGGAACTGGGCCAGGTTTTCACCCATTATTTTATTTAATCTTCATGGCAACGTACCTTATATTATATATAGTTGCATTTTCCTTTCCCATGGCTTACAGCTTGTTGGGTAAGAAGCCAAGATTTAACCATGATCTGTCAGGTCCAAAGCCCATGTCTTTTCTATTCTCTCTACAGACTCCATAATTGAAGTTAAATTAAAATTATCTTTGAAGGAATTACTTAGAATATTAGCAGAAAGTGACAAACAGAATAATGATTCCCCAAAGATGTCCACATCCTAATCCACAGAATTTGTGAATGGGACTTCAGCAGATGTGATTAAGGGACTTGAGATGGGAAGATTATTCAAGAATATCAAGGTGGGTCCAAAAATCACAAGGGTTCTTATAAGGAAGGTAGGGGGTAGTGGAGAGAAGAGTCAAAGAAGGAAATATGATGAAAGCAGAGACCCAGAATAATGCACCATGAGAAAGACTCCACCAGCCATTGCTGGCTTTGAAGATGGAGCAACGGTGCCATGAGCCAAGAATGTGGGCAGCCTCTAGAAGCTGGAAAAGATAAGGAAATGGATACTCCCCTAGAGCCTCCAGAAAGAATGCAGCCTTGCCAACACCTTGATTTCAGCTCCACAAGATAATTCTGGACTTCCAACCTCCAGAGCTGTAAGATAATCAATTTATATTGTTTAAGCCACTAATTTCCGAGTAATTTGTTACAATAGCAATAGGAAACTAACACACAAGGTATCATTGAGTGGTTGTCTGTAATTTTCTTTAAAGCATTTCAGCATAGACAGTGTAGTATGACATCATTAGTTCAGTTACAAGCCAGGTACAATTAGATGCTCTAATTAGGAATTTGTACTCCAGAGGAGGCCAGCTAGCTTTACCCCCTTAAGGCCATACTCCAGAGGTGGCTATTACAAGTGTTCCCATTACCAGCTTCAGGGATCATCAAATGTTAGCATACTTCATGTCAAAAATAGAATGTTGCAGGTGAAATCAGTGGTTTGTCCATTAGCAAAGTAAATGTTAGAAATATATCCTCATTTGATAAATTTAGAGGATTCAAGGTATGTGGATTGGTTAAAATATTTTGAAAACGTTTACCACTCTTAAATGAGCAGAGTATAAGAATCTAGTGAGATCTTTAGCTTCAACCTTCAGGATGGTCCCTGTGACTTGATCTCTAGATGGTCCTGGGTCCAGTTATTAGAGGATTTTTGATTGCCTAATATCAACCATAACAGAAACAGCATCTTGCTTCTAAAATGCCCTTGCGTCTTCCTTCAGAGAGCCATTCTTCCAAGGTGGTGCAGAGCAACACAACGATCAGAAACTTGAGATTTCTTCAGCACAGGATCTATGAAGTATTTTGTGCCTATTGGCTAATAAATGTTTGTTTACCAAATGTCTATTTTTGTGGCCCATTTTGGTCTAAGACATAGTTCATTGCAATGTTAGCAAGGCTGGGGGGAGGTAGTTCATCCTTACCCACTGAAAATTTTAAACGGTTATCATTAATTACCAAAGAAACCTAAAAACAGGGTGTAATTAAATGATCCTAGGTTAGTCTGCAATAGTAGTCAACTTATAGGAGTTACACATATTTAGAAAACATAAAACTCAGGATTCCTGTTCATTTGCAGCAGTAAAGACATGTTCTTTTACTAATGAGATCTGCAGTGGTAACTGTAAAAGGTTATTGTTTATTCCCAACAGAAACATCTCTGTGTTTTCTTTCATTAAATTATATTTGAGGTGCTTCAGTGGAAGAAAAATAACATAGATCTGCATGATAGACTACACTCCTCTGAAAGCATTCTTCAAGCTATCACCATGACTGTTTGAGATATAACATTTTGTTATAAGCAGCAGTGAGGCCATCAGCCTTTGTCCAATGTTCTCAGTGGAAAATTTGTGTCTAGTTTACAAGCATGAAATCAAAATACCAAAAAATTTGTCAAGAAGCCTGCAGGAGGGCTAAAGAAAAAGAAGCAGCTAAGAGCTAACATATTAGGAAATTTGGTCTATGTGAAGATAGGCCAAATTTCAAAAGAATTTCTTGGTCAACCTGATTCATGTACTACTGGAAAAAATATCAGAAAGCAAACCCAAGCAGGGTAAAATATATGTGACAAAGTGTTCACTTGTGTGAAGGTATACTGACATCTTTAAGGAAGGATGAAGGTAGAGTACATAATAGAGGACATGATAAATCTGGTTTTTCACACACAAATGAAAACCACCCTAACAAATGTTTCATTGCAACATGCTGTTTCAATTCTCTATTCTCTGCAATATTTTGAGGGGAAGTTTCCAGGCAAAATGCCCCATGATGGCTACCAATAGGCCATATGGAAATGATGAGCAAAATGTCTGTGTTTGCTTCCATACACATGAACCAGTCTAAATGATTTGATTAACTTTATCAGACTTCTCAGTCAAAAAGAGAAACTGTGGAATCAGTTGCTTGTTTGTTTTGCTTCATAGAAGGTTAGACTAGACAGAATCTTAAAATCCATCTATTCTGGCCCTTTTATTTCACTAAGTCATCAATTTGCCCAAGGTCACAGAGCCAGTTAGTGCTGAAATGTAGTCATTGCTCTATACTACCATTATTCTATCATATCTTTTTAGCATATTTGTATTATTTGGATATTTTTCTTTTATTAATTTACATACAACTGATAGCAGTTTAGATAAGACTTCTTTCTTTGTTGACACTTCAAATAAATAATAAATAGTATTTTCATTGTTGAGATATCCTTTTGCTTCTCTTCAAAACTACATGCAACATGCTCTTTCCCACTTGCCTGCTTTTGCCTATGATTTTCCATCTGCCTGGAATGCCACTGACCTAGTTCTCTACCTAGACAACTTCCTTCCTCACAAAGACCCAGCTCACTGGTCAGTCCCTCTGTGAAGCCTTCCCACAGTGCCCCAGGAAGAGTCATCCAACCGTGTTCCCTCTGCACTCGTTTTGTACTCTGCACATCCTCCCATAGGGCTCCTCCTGCAGGTTTTAAACATCTTTATGCATTTACATCTCCCACTAAATCACAGACTCCTTAAAGTCTGGGATTTCTATAATAATAAATAAAATTCATTTATTGTTCAACATATGAGGAAAGGAAATAAGATTTAGATCCTCCCCCAGAAAAGCTGATAGTCTAGTAGAGACGTGTAAACAGCCACAAACACTTTAGATCACTAGGCTGGCCATCATTTTTAAAAACAGAAAATAGGGGGAAATATGGCAGAGGAGTAGGGGACCCTATTTCAACTGGTCCCTGGAATTGAGCTGGATATCTACCAGACCACTCTGAGCACCCACGAAACCAGCCTAGATGTAAGAAGATCTGGATCTCTACAAACAGAATATCGCAGGTGGTTGGTTTTGAGGTAGGAAGCGGGGAGCCCTGATTCTGAGGGCAGATATCGGAGGATAAACAGTAGCGGGAGGGTGCCTGACCATGGGGATTCTACACCGCCGGTGAGTGACAGCCTCATGCGCTGCGGAGGAGCACAGACTCGCAGACCAGTATCAGCGCGGAAAGGACTTTAGGGCAGCCCCCGGAGTGGAAACCCGGAGCGGCGGGGTCGCGCCTGGGAACTGCAGCCCCCAGGACGGAAACCCGGAGCGGCAGGGTCGCGCAGCAAACTGGGAGCAGCTGGCGGTTTTAGAAGCACAAAGGGCAGAGACGTGCCCCAACCTGGAGGCAGGACTGGGAGCGCTGCGGAGGGGCGCACAACCCAGGATGCTGCGGTTTATAGCAGCACGGACAGAAACAGAGACAGTGTGGCCTGGAGAGCTCACTGAAGAACAGACTGCGGTCTCTCTGCTCTGAGGCAGAGGGTTGGAAATGGTCTCTTCTGCTCTGACTTGTGGAAGAGACGCGGAAAGCCACCAGGGAAAGGCGCCAGAGAACAAAAGCCCCAAAGACTGATTCCCACTGAGCCCATCCCCCGCCACAGGGGGGCAGGGCAACTCCGCACAAACAGGGTTGCCTGAGTGACAGTGCGGCAGGCCCCTCCTGCAGAAGACAGGCTGGGAAAACAGGAGACCAGCAACCCTAAGGTCCCAAGAAAACAGGTGCATCTTGCTTGGGTTCTGGTCAATAATTTGGACTCTATACATACCCTCAAACACCCATCAACAGAATGACTAGGAGGAGGAGCCCCCAAAATGAAAAGACTCAGAGATTATGACTTATGCTGCAGATTTACAAATGGATGCAGATATAACCAAGATGTCAGAGATGGAATTCAGGCTAGCAATTGTGAAGACAATGGCTAGAACGGAGAAATCAATTAATGGCAACATAGAGTCTCTAAGGGCAGAAATAAAAGGTGAATTGGCAGAGCTTAAAAATGCTATCAATGAGATCCAATCCAATCTAGATAATCTAACAGCTAGGATAACTGAGG
>NW_028038724.1:0-14988 GCF_054177405.1 Leptonychotes weddellii | reverse complement strand
AAAAAAAAAACCTGATACCTCAAATTATTTGAGGAATAAGGGCTTTGCTTTCACAATGATAGTTTTTCTATGTTATATAATAATGCTGGGGTCTGAATCTTAGCCTCTGATTCATGGTACTTTCATTTTAGTCTCAATATAAGAGAAAAGTAGTGTTGGAAAATGAGATACCAGTCTGTGAAAGTGCATAGAGTCATACATTCGTGAAATACATAATCATTGATGCATTCAGAGTTTGTCCATTATGCTCCTTATGGGCAAAATTGAATACTTTCCATTTTCGTTTCCCCCTCTCCTTTTAAGAGTCCCCATGAGCATTTTCTATATTTTATAGATAATTCTCAATTATGTAATTAACATTTGTCACTAATATTTATAAGTGAAAAAAATAACAATCCAAAAATATTAACTGAGGACTTCTCCTTCTACCCATCAATAGTCCTTTCTAGGAATTTCACTCTCACATTTATAGAATAAGAACCTGAGGTTTCAAATGTAAAATTTAATAAAATAGATAAAAAATGGTAATGGATTCTCAGAAAACAGTAAGTCACAGGGGGAAAGAACTGCAAATATCAGAATTATTAAAGCAAGAAAAACTCTCAGTTTGGTAGATTCATGGAGAAAATTATATGAAACAGATCTAATAAAACATTTTATAATATGGATTCAACTAGATATATGTTTTCTTTTATAATTCTTATTTTTCTACTTATATTTCATAGTATTTGTATCTGGTTGAAAATGAACTCATTTTACACAACTTCTAAAACTGCCAGTTATGTTGGAAAAAGAAATGGATACTTCAATTAAAAAGCCATCATGCCACATTTTCATCACATTTTAAAATGCATGCAGAAAAGGACAGCCTTGAACACTTGAAGTTTTGAGGTTACCTAGAAAAATTATACTGCAGTCATTGGTTTCTGAAGAAAGCTCAATCACCCTATCTTGCTCATCATTCTTTGTAATTGATGATACCACTATATGAAAAGGAGACTACCATAAACTGACTGGAATCTTGGGCATAATTCCTTAAACCTCAGTTTTCTGCTCTGCAAAATGAAAAAAAAAAAAAGATCTACTTATCTATATGTCTATCTATCTATCTACTACCTATTACCTTCCTCAGTAAAATTGAAGTAATCACAGTCAGCAGTGTGTTTTATAATGCTTTCTTTGAATCACATGACAACTGCAAATATCCACAAAAACAGTAGGAGCATGAGGTCTGTCCTTGCTAGAACACTGAATGGCTGTTACCCTGCTTTATGGCTCCTGATTTTTTTAAAACAGCTGAAGTGTTTTCTACATTTCCCAACTTAACAGTAATGTTCATCCTAAATCTATTGACCTATTGCAACCAGGCCAGGAATAAGATGGGTCAGGAAAGGGACTGAGGCTAGCAGATTCCATCCTGGGATGTGTAAGGCCATAGGTAAAAGAGTAGTAAATCCTGCAAGGGTAGCTTCTCACAAACTCCTCCAGGGAAGAGTCAGAGAGCTGGGTAGTAAGATTGCTGGCGTGGGTAAGAACCTGCTACCAAAGTTAGTTTAGAAGCCTCCTAGTCAGATGATTGACCGGATCTGACCCATAAACAAATGGTTAGCACTAGCACCAGACAGATATTTCCTCATCCAGGGATGAAAAAAACAGGAAACATAATCACTCTGTCTCTGTCTACCAATAAATACTGCAAAAACAAAGTCCTGAATTCTCAGAGGAAAACATATTCCTGATAAATTATCTACTGCCGTATTCAAAATGAAATTCTTGGATATTTTGGTACATGGTATCTGTAAAGTAGGAGCGGAGTCTTCATTGGTTTAAATGAAAGGTTATTTAATATCTTATACGTGCCAGGTGTTTTCATAAGGCACTAGAATCTCTTGTATGCATTAAAATCACCTGTGAGGTCTGAATTAAATAAGTGATGCCTGGGCCCCACCCCAGACTGTATTATCCAGTGCTGCCCAAGTGATTCTAATGTGCAGCCAGAGCTAACTACTTGGCTAGAAGTGTAGGCTACCGCTGTGAACATAGGGGCAAGGTTTCTAGCTGTCTTGGAGCCATAGTTCTGGAGGTCAGAGTTGCATCATAAACAGAGAAGTAATATAATATTAGATAGTGATAAAAGACATGATGAAAACAAAGCAACTCACACTTGAGAGAGACTGGAAGGCATGAAGCAGGACATTTTTGATTGGTTGGTTAAGAAGACTTCCTCAAAGGGGAGCCTGGGTGGCTTAGTCGTTAAGCGTCTGCCTTCGGCTCAGGTCGTGATTCCAGGGTCCTGGGATCGAGCCCCGCATCCGGCTCCCCGCTCGGCAGGAAGCCTGCTTCTCCCTCTGCCACTCCTCCTGCTTGTGTTCCCTCTCTCGCTGTGTCTCTCTCTTCAAATAAATAAATAAAATCTTAAAAAAAAAAAAAAGAAGACTTCCTTAAAGAGGTGACATCTGAACTGAGACCTAATTATCAAGAAAAACCAGGTTTGCAAAGATCTGGGGTCAGAGCTTCACAGGAGGAGGAAACAGGTAGTGTAAAGCCTTAAAGTGGTATGATTTTGATGGAGTTAGACAAAAGAAAGAAGACCAGTGAGCCTGGGATGAGTGGTGTGATAGAGATGAGAGAGGCAGGCCAGGGACAGATCAGAAAGGCCTCCTAGGCCTTGATAAGCATCCCAGATTTTACATAGAATAGACTATTTTGACTCTGTGCGGAAAACAGACTGTTGGGTGGGCAAGAAGAAGATTATTAAGAGACTTTCAGTGGTCCAGACTAGAAAGAACGTAACTTGAACAAGAATGAAGAAAGCGGAGAGAGAGCAAGGAGCATTCTGAAACCCTGCAAAGATCCTGATAAGTGATGAAGATGGGTGGTGATGAGGTTCACTAGGCGATTCTCTCCATAACAGTTTATGTCGAAAATCTCTGGAATAAAAAGTTTTCTAAACGAATAAGATAACTGAGGGATTGCTGTAGGCTTTTGCGGGAAAAGATATTGACCTAGGTGTTTCCTTATGTATCCTAGTTTTATGACGGGGACAGAAAGACTTTCACTGGTTATGTGAGGACTTAATTTTCAAATTACTTCAGACAGACTTCAGCAGATGGAAAGAGTAATCAAAAAACTCAAGACTGGAAAAGTTGTGAATTACAGGTTTTTCCTTATTCAGTTCAGAGCCCAAAATCAAGGGCCTTGTTGGATAACATATTGTCAGAACACTCATGGAGCCTGATCTGACTTTTTCCCTAGCAATGTTCCTGGTTTTGCTGCTTCCCCTGTCTTAGGAAATATGCTTCTTATGCCACATCCTTCAATCCACAATTTAGGTGGAATTTCTGATCAGGCTGATGATTGCTAAGATCTTCTAGGTTTCTCCCTAAAACGTGGAGCTAGACTCCCCGCATGGCTCAGTGCTCCTCTCCCTGCACCTGGGAAATCTCCTCGTGCCAACTGAGGACCTGCTGCACGGCCTATATGCCAGTGGGACTCAGCACCAGCCGCCTCCTCATTCTGGGCACTTTGGTTCCACTGGAACTGGTCCTACCTGACGATATTTCTGGGCATTGCTGATTCTGTTAGCTTCAGTCCACTGGAATTTAATTTAGCAATCTTCTAATGTGACTAAATTAGAAACATAATTCATCAGACATTGCAGTGGATACTTTTGATGGATGTGTCACAGATTGGTACATAAAACCCGTTAGGCTCGACATCCACAGTCTAATACTTAAACTTGTACAGTTGAATCATCCCATCTCTGCTCTACAGGAGAGACAGCACTTTACAGTCTCTTTTCTGGTGACTCACCCTTTAGGCCAGACTGTTCTAAGCTCCTGGGGATATGTTCAGATGCCAAATGCTAAGAAAGCATTCCCTGTTTCCTTTTTTACTTTGTTTTGTTTTTTTTTTTATTGAAGGTACTTTGAAGTCTGCAGAAATAGAAACTTTAAGATTGTGGGAGTATATCAATAGTAATTTGGATTTGTGGGATGAGTGAGTGTCATTAACTATAGACACTTGAGCTTAGCATAGGCAATGATGAGTTCTCTTAGCTTCTAGAACTTCGCGAAATGGCTAAACAGTTTAAACAGTTGGATACTCTGCTGTATTACTATTTTTTTTCCTTGAACATAAAGGAGCATAGAGAAAGAGATTGGCCATTTTCTTATATAGAGAATTGTGACTGATGCTCTTTTGCCTCTTTTAGACTCATGTTGAATGACCCAAATCACTCAATTATTCAATCAAGAAAGCTTACTACACTGTCCCATAGCTAACAGTATCTTTCCATTGCTTTCTTCATTATCATCTTCCATTCAGACATGTGAATATTCCTGGCTTAACTATGATACAAATCAATATATACAGATGTGTTTAACTTTATTAAAATATGAAGTTAGTAAAATGTCTTATAAATCATGATACAATTAATAAAAATACATAAAAATTAACAGAGTATTCTAATTATTTGTAAATGCATTTTCTACATTTTCCACAATGAGAAGGCGTTATTTTTATAACCCGAAAAACTGATTTTAAAAGTCCTGTGTGCATGTATAATTTATACACACCTTATTATTAAAATTACAGTAATCACCCCTTATCTGCAGCTTCATTTTGTGTAGTTTCAGTTACCTGCAGTTAACTGTGGTCTGGAAGCAGATGATCCTTCTGATGTATTGCAGAAGGTCAATAGTACGTTAATCCTACACCTACGTCATTCACCTCACCTCATCTCATCAGTTACACATTTTAGCATCTCGCACCATCACAAAGCGTAAAGTAAGTTATTTTGAGAGCATTGGAAACAGACCACATTCACATAGCTTTTATTATAGTATATTGTTATCCTATTTTGTTATTAGTTATTGTTGTTAATCTCTTACTGTGTCTAACTTATAAATTAAACTTCACAGATAAATATGTATAGGAAAAAACAGTATATATAGGGTTTGGTACTACCTGTGGTTTCAGGCATCCACTGAGGATCTTGAAATGTATCCCCCCTGGGAAAAGGGGGACTAAGTATATTTTTTAGAAGATTTTATTTATTTATTTATTTATTTGAGAGAGAGAGAGAGCACGAGCAGAGTGAAGGGCAGAGGGAGAAGCAAACTCCCCAATGAGCAGGGAGCCTGATGTGGGAATAGATCCCAGGACTTCAGGATCATGACCTGAGCCGAAGGCAGATGCTTAACCCACTGAGCCACCCAGGTGCCCCTAAGTATATTTTTTTAAAAAGCAAAACATGAAAATACAGCAAAAACTTTATGACAGTTATCTCTTGGTGGCATATTTTATAGGTGATTTTAAGGGTTCAATAAATATTTGTTGAGTAGAAGAATAACTTTTTCTCTTTATCCTTTCTAATTTTTAAAAAGTTTTTGGTAATAAGCCAATATTACATTCTTCTTTAAAAAAATCAATAAAATGTAACTTTGTCATTGGTATTGGCCCATAAGAACTAATTTTGTCCCCCCACCAAAAAAAGATTTTTTTAATTACCAAGACTTAACACTGCAAATAAAAATATTATGTCTATTCACAATATACAAGGATTACCATCCAAATAATTGTGTGTTGGCCTTGTATTTATTTATTTCAGAAAGAGAGTGCACATGAGTGAGGTGGCAGGGAAGGAGGGGGTAGAGGGAGAGGGAGGGAAAATCCCAAGCAGACTCTGTGCTGTAGAGCACAGAGCCTGATGTGGGGCTTGATCCCAGGACCCTGAGATCAAGATCTGAGCTGCACCAAAAGTTGGATGCTGAAGGGATATCCCTACCCAGGCACCCCTTGGCTTTGTTTTGAAACTGTTGTTTGAATCTTTTATTCTGATCTATTTTTTTAGGTTATATGTTTAATATCCTACATCACTTTAAGTATTTAGAAATCAAGGGCTGAAAAGTCAGGAACCATGAGCTGGTTTCATGTCAAAACTCTACCACTTTCTAGTTGTATATTTTAGGTACATTGCCTCTCTGTGAATCATTGTTCTTAGGCACGTGGTTCATTGGATTTCTATGAGAATTAAATAATATTGCTTACATAAATTTAGGCAAATCACTTAGTACAGTGATTTTCATATAGGAAATATTCAGTACATGTGAAATGTAATTATTTTTCTTTTTGCTTCCTAATAACATAGTGTCTAGAGCACAGATGTTGATTTGAAGAATTCTGATTAACCTCAAACTTAAAGCCAGAAACCGAAACCACAAAGACTATGTTATTCTTAAAACATGAATGTGGAAGAACACATCTCAGTATATTCTACCATGTGGCAGAACTATTTTACTACTAACATACACAGGTTGTACATTACATAAGCACTTTTTTTAAAGAGAGAAATAGTTCTCTAAACTTCTGTTCATACCTATGACAATGTACAGTGATGTTTTTGTAAATAATTAGGCACCAGCATCTACTATAAAATTCCTCTCCTACTCATCTCCTCCACACTTTTCCCTCTTCTGCCTTTAAATTTTACTCTTAAAATCTCTTTCAAGTGCCCATTAGACAGACTGTAAGGTGGAGATTAGTATGTGTAATCATGAAAGGCACAAATGTTTTATGCCAAAACATGATGTACTTTGCATATTGTTTAGTTCAGAGGTCCTAAGAGTCTACCTACATATTGGTTAGAAAGAAATCCACTCAGTGTTCAGCCTGCTCTATGACTCTGTTATGTCTCTTCATTGCTACAGGTTCCTAGTACATAGTATCATAGTATGCACTTCAGAATATTCATCAAATGAACGAATAAATGAAGTTTTGAGACCTTCCTTTAAATAGGGTAGATGGCATCATTCATTTTTTTTTTTTTTTTGCATAGACGTCTGTCAAACTTACTCTGAAAAAAAGGAAGCAGACCAGAACACCAAAAAATGGACAGTATATAACTGTGATGGGAATATTTAAAAGCATGTATGTGGTACTCATGTCACTGAGTCCTTCCCATGAATGAATAAAGGAAGTACAGTTAAAATTGTTGAAAGAGCGCTATTATTTGCAACATGCCACAAAGATTGTTTTTTAAATAAAATTATAAGTGGTTTGTAAAAACAGATGTCAATGTATTTATTAAATAACTCCAGTATGCAGGTGTTTTCATATCAAATGAAACCTTGGAGCCTCTACATTTTTTTTAATTCTTCACTCACTACTTCCACACAATATGCAGTTATAAGCCAAATAAATTGTATTCACCAGTTGATTTTAAGTCTAAATTATCTATATTTATATAGAAATATCTGTTGCAAATTTTAAAGACTCTAAGAGGGAAAGACAACAACAGTTTCAGTACATGATTTACATACTTGTTTAAATTAATGTTAACATTAAAAGCATTTAAAATGTCCCAGGGTAAGCTTATTTAATGGGTTCATTTATTCTAATATTATATAATCAAAACAGGGTTCAGGCAAACTATATTTGAACTGAGATTAACATAATGACATACCTTTAATAGAAAGTCCTATCAGCTCCCTACAATTATCAAATGTTCTAATTTAACTGACAGTCAAACAATACAGAGGACAATTATAAAAATTCCAAAGTATTGTTGGAAAACATTTTTACCTCATTATACTTCAGTCTTAGGTGGAAAAGTCATTACCCTAGGGATATTAAATAATTTTCAGCTTAAACGAAGTTTACATCTAATAAGGATCAGTTTCTGTCTCATGTGAGGTTTCATGATGAAGTACTATTTCTTACTCTTTAATATGTGTAGTTGGAAAAGGAAAGGAAGAGAGCTAAAAATAGCCACGCAAAACAAGATTGACAGGCCAAAACTGCATGGTCAGAGCCTTTCAGAAAGGTTGGAACCCAACGTGTCCACAGGCAAGAGCTTCTACAGCGCCAGGCTACCCCGGCCCCAGGCCTTTGCCTCACCTCCATTCTGAAGACAGAGCAGAAAGAGGAGTGAGTGATACTGTTTTTGGTTTTTGCTTTAGAAAATATTCAAAGGACAAAACTAGCAGCCAATTTTTAAGCTTGAGGAAAACAGGGAGAAAAATAAAGACTAGTACAAAGACAGATGTGGTAATGCTTACTTTGTCCAGAAAAATTACTTTTCATAAAAAGCCAGGATGAGTTGGGGAGCATGTGTATGTGGTGGTGGAGGGTGGACAGCAATGGGCTGGATGAGACACTGAACCTGAATCATCATCACATTTATAATTAAGGTGATGACCTTGAACTAGCCACTTAGCCTCTGTGCCCTCTGCTCAATTCAAATGATTCTTTTCCAATACCTCCTAACTGGCTCCCTGTAAAAATGAAAAGGGAGGGGCGCCTGGGTGGCTCGGTCAGTGAAGCGTCTGCCTTCGGCTCAGGTCGTGATCCCGGGGTCCTGGGATCGAGCCCCGCATTGGGCTCCTTGCTCAGCAGGAAGCCTGCTCTCCTTCTCCCCCCTGCTTGTGCTCTCTTTCTCTCACTACCTCTCTCTCAAATAAATAAATAAAATCTTTAAAAAAAGATGAAAAGGGAATTAGCAAAATGACATGTAATGTCCTTTCCAGGGCTTAAATATTCTAGTTACAAGTGGTTTTACAAAATACTGGAAGAAAATACTCCAAAATAATAATTACTCGCAGTAATATTTTCCTTTTTCACAATTTTGCAAGTTATGTGTAATTCATCTTTATATTAAGTTCATACATAAAAATATCAATGTCTAGGACACTATGGTTGATCACTAATATAATGGAGCAATGCTTGCTCCTTAATAAACAAGTGCACTATTTTAAATTATTTTGGAAGGGCCAGTTAAGGATACTATCAATGCATTACTTGAGAGCACTCTTTTCCTGTGAGTGTGAAATAATTTAAAAGGCATCCTGACAGTTCTCCCAAGACATCCCAAGTCTCTGCATCAGGGCTTATGATCCTCTCTTTTGCAAAACCCTTACTATGCCCAAACTCTCAAGCCTGCTTAGCAGAACAAGTGAGAACACAATATGCAATTGTTTTACATCTCTCATCACTTTATATCTTCTACTGTAGTTAATTATGTATTGGTATCACTTCCCCAGCCTAAATCATAAATACAAGAGGAAGGCTGTTTTATTTACTTTTGAATTCTCCTCATGTCTATCACAGAGTACTCAATAAAGGCACTCAATAAGGATTTGTGGAGTGACTGCATATGCTCTTATTACCTTGGATTTTTGCCTCCATTATGGTTAAATTATATTTTATTTATTAATAAAAAGTTTAAATATTAAAGAACTGTGCTGCACTAGAGTATAGAGATTTTTTCCCCCCCAGGGCCACCTGGCTGGTTCAGTTTTTGTGTTTTTTTTAAGATTTTATTTATTTGAGAGAGAGAGAATGAAAGAGAGAGAGCACGAGGGTCAGAGGGAGAAGCAGACTCCCTGCTGAGCAGGAAGCCTGATGCAGGACTCGATCCTGGGACTCCAGGACCAGGATCATGACCTGAGCCGAAGGCAGTCGCTTAACCAACTGAGCCACCCAGGCGCCCCCTTGTGCTGCACTCTAGTATAACCGTAACATGTTACAGTAATCTTCGAAGGAATTCGGAAAGAGTAAACAAAAGTAACTTTAATATACTGATGGAAAAAAGTATTTACCTTTAACATGAAAAACAAGAGCTCAAATGCTATAGGGATACTTTATGTATGATTCATATAACAAATAGTTAATGCATAAATGCCTACTATGTGCTAAGTGGGAATAAGGATAATTAAATAGAGTGTGTTCTCAAAAGCTTATAGAACTATCAGAGGAAGAGATGTTTCAAAGAGGTATTATATCTTCACACCTGAAATGTAGTTTTAAATACAAAATCATTTAAATGGTTTTGTAAAATAAAATTGGAAAATGGTTTCATTCATTTCTCCATTATTTGAAATGCTGTATTTTATTTTTATATAAATATTCTTTACACTATAGTTCAACACAGCAAAATCAAAATAATATAAAGATAAATTTATCATTGAAAAACAATGTAAGGGCGCCTGGGTGGCTCAGTCGTTAAGTGTCTGCCTTCGGCTCAGGTCATGATCTCAGGGTCCTGGGATTGAGCCCCGCATCGGGCTCCCTGCTCCGCGGGAAGCCTGCTTCTCCCTCTCCCATTCCCCCTGCTTGTGTTCCCTCTCTCGCTGTGCCTCTCTCTGTCAAATAAATAAAATCTTTAAAAAAAAAAAGAAAAGCAATGTAAACATAGACAAAACTTTTTGATTTTTAATATAAAGAATATAGCTTGCATATGGAAGTTCAAAATGATACTTTCCAAGTCCCTAATAATTTTTTAATTATTGTTAAGCAAGAAATGTACAGTAAAATGTGTAAAATGTATAGAAAAATTAGAAAATTCAGGCATACTAGAATAGTTAAGGTCCACTTGATTAACGCAATATGAGATTAAAATTTGCATATTTTTACATTCAATTGATGCAACCATGTATATATAATATACATATCATTCTATTATAAAATGTATTTTTTTATTTCCCTGTAAGTAAATAGTAACATAATTTTAATGGTTATATAGCACTCTATTTTATTCATGAACCACAGTATATTTAACCATTCCCCTATTACTGGGACTTTACATCGTTTTAACATGTGCAGTAATTGCAAAATTGTAATTACTATCATACATACATCTATAACACATGATTTCTTTAAGATAAATTATTATATATCGGAATTCTGAAAGAATAATCATAATTTAATATTTTCTTGATGATTCAAAATAAATCACCACATTTACTGCAGTATATAGTAAGGTGGTAAGTGCTTGCTTAGGTTTAGAATGTCTGAGCTGAAATCCTGGTGGCACGCCCCAGTAGCTGGATGATTTAAGGCAAGCTATTTAGGCGTTCTAAGATATGTGTCCTCTGTAAAATGAGTTCAATAAAAACAACTATTATATAGATTATGAAGATGAAATGAGAAATAATATAAAATGTATAGTTCTTAGTCTTATTTAAACAGTACAAAATGGGGACACCTGGGTGGCTCAGTCAGCTACGTGTCCGACTCTTGGTTTTGGCTCAGGTAGTGATCTCAGGGTTGTAAAATTGAGCTCCATGATAGGCTCTCTGGTCAGCATGGAGTCTGCTTAAAATTCTGCCCCTCCCTCTCCCTCTGCCCCTCCCCCCTCTCATGTTCCCTCTCTCTAAAATAAATGAATAAATCTTTACAAAAATGAAGAGTACAAAATAAATAAATATGAATTAATATGACATTAAATGTTGTTTTACCATCATAACAATCAGTAGATGCCACAAACTGCTAAGCTGTTCAACCCTATTTACCCCTCACTCAACAAACTAAAATTACAATTGGTTTTCAGTTTTAAAATATTATATATATATATTTCTTTTATAAATTACATATAACAAGATCTGAGTGTCTGTACATACATGTATATACACACATGCATACATATAATTATTTATGTATTTATTTTTAGCACAGAGGATCTTACCAAGTATGAAACCTCTCTTAGGGAATATTTTGGAACTTTGAGGATGTGTTATCGGTTATCATAATGATTGGGAGGAGATAAACTAGCTTGTATTGGGTAGGGGCCTGGGATACATTATTTCCTTCAATAAATGACACAGTATGTACAACAAAGAAATGTCCAATATCCTGCACAAATTTCAAATATTCTGCTATAACGTTATGGAAGAAAATCACATTTATTTTTTACTGGTTTTATTGAGAAATAATTTACATGTATCACCATATAAGTTTAAGGCATACAGCATGATGGATTCATTTACATACATTGTGAAATGATTACCATAATAGATTTAGCTAATATCCATCTTCTGATATAAATACAGTAAAAGAAAGAAGAAAAGGAAAAACAAGGAAAACAATTTCCTCCTTGTGATGAGAACTCTTAGGATTTACTCTCTTAACAAATTTCCTATATATCATATAGCTGTGTTAGCTATAGTAATCATGTTGTACATTACATCCCCAGTAGATTTATCTTCTAATTGGAAGTTTATGCCTTTTGACCACCTTCCTCCAATTCCCCCTCCCCCCACCCCATGCCTCTGTTTTCTTTGTTCTTTCTTTCCTTTTTTTTAGTTTTTATTTAAATTCTAGTTAGTTAACATAGTACATTAGTTTATTAGTTTCAGGTGTACAATGTAGTAATTCAACACTTCCATACAACTCCCGGTACTCCTTAATCCCCAGCACCTATTTAACTCATCCTCCCATGCACCTCCCTTCTGGCTACGTTTTCTTTTAGGAGTTTTATGGCTTCAGGTTTTACATTCAAATCTTCAATTCATTTTGAATTAATTTTTGTATGTGGTGTAAGATAGTGATCCAGTTCCATTCTTTTACATGTTGCTGCCCAGTTTTCCCAACACCATTTATTGAAGAGACCCTCTTCTCTCCATTATATATTCTTGCCTCTATTGTCATAGGTTAATTGACCATTTGTGCATGAGTTTATTTCTAAGCCCTCTATTCTATTCCATTGATGTATGCATCTGTTTTCATACCAGAACCATACTGTTTTGATTAAGATAGATTTGTAGTGCTGTTTGAAATTCAGAGTGTTTTACCTCCAGCTTTGTTCTTCTTTCTCAATATTGCTTTGTCTATTTGGGGTCTTTTGTGGTTCCATACAAATTTTGGGGTTCTTTGTTCTAGTTCTGTAAAAAATGCACTGGTATTTTGATGGGGATTGCATTGAATCTGAAGATTTCTTTGGATAGTATGAACATTTTATCACTATTAATTCTTCCAATCCATAAGCATTGAATATCTTTCCATTTATTTATGTTGTCTTTGATTTCTTTCATCAACATTTTGGAGTTTTCTGAGTACAGGTCTTTCACCTCCTTGGTTAAATTTATTCCTAGGTATTTTATTCTTTTGGATGCAATTATAAATGTGATTGTTTTCTTAATTTCTTTCTCTGGTAGCTTATTATTAGTGTATAGAAGTGCAACTGATTTTTGTGTGTTAATTTTGTATCCTGCAATTTTAGTGAATTCATTTATTCATCAAATAGTTTTTTGGTGGAGTCTTTACATTTTTCTACATATTGAATCATGTCCTCTGCAAATAGTGAATTTTACTTCTTCTTTTCCAATTTGGATGCCTTTAGTTTCTTTTTCTTGTCTACTTGTCTGGCAAGGACTTTCTAATATTATGTTGAATTAAAGTGGCCGGTGTAGGCATCCTTGTGAAGTTCCTGATCTTAGGGGAAAAGCTTTAAGCTTTTTACCACTGACTATGATATTAGCTGTGAGTCTGTCCTATATGACCTTCTTATGTTAAGGTATATTCCTTCTATACATGCTTTGAGAGTTTTTATCTTACATGTATTTTGAATTTTGTAAAATGCTTATTCTGCATCAATATGAGACAATATAATTTTCACCTTTTGTTTGTTTTTATTTAAAGATTTTATTCATATATTTGTCAGAGAGAGAGAGAGGTTGCACAAGCAAGGGGAGTGGCAAGCAGAGGGAGAAGCATGCTCCCCACTGAGCAAGGAGCCCGACGCAGGACTTGATCCCTGGACCCCGGGGTCACAACCTGAGCTGAAGGCAGACTTAACCAACTGAGCCACTCTTTGTTTTGTTAATGTAGTGTATCACATTGATTGATCTGTGGAAGTTGAACCATCCTTGCATCCCTAGAATAAATCCCACTTGATCATGGTGAATGATGAATTTAGTCTATTGTTGAATTTGGTTTGCTAATATTTCATTGAAGATTTTTGCATCTATGTTCTTTGGGAATATTGGTCTGTATTTTTCTTTACTCTTCTCTCTCTCTCCCCCCCCCACCCCTTTTGTGGTATCTTTGTCTGGTTTTGTTATCAGGGTAATGCTGGCCTCATAAAATGAGTTTGGAAGTATTCCTCTTCAATAATTTGAGGGTAGTTACTAACTTTTCTTTAAAGTTTGGTAGAATTCATCTATGAAGCCATCTGGTCCTGGTCTTTTGTTTTTATGAGCTTTTACATTACTGATTGAATTTTATTACTTGTAATCAGTCTATGCAGATTTTCTATTACTTTGTGATTCAGTCTTGCAAAGGTGTGTGCTTCTAGGAATTTATCTATTTCTTCTAGGTTTTCTATTTTTGCTTTGTTTTGTTTTTAATTTTTAAGCTGAAGTTTTAATTGAATTATACACTACTATTACCATATTATAGAATCTAAATATGACAATATGTTTACCATTACCACTGAGATTTACCCTACTATTTTATGTTTTTATGATGTTAATTACATTCTTTTACTTCCACTCAAAGAATTCCCTTTAGCATTTTTTTTTTAAAGATTTTATTTATTTATTTGAGACAGAGAGAATGAGAGACAGAGAGCATGAGAGGGAGGAGGGTCAGAGGGAGAAGCAGACTCCCTGCCGGGCAGGGAGCCCGATGCGGGACTCGATCCCGGGACTCCAGGATCATGACCTGAGTCGAAGGCAGTCGCTTAACCAACTGAGCCACCCAGGTGCCCCTCCCTTTAGCATTTCTTATAAGTCAGGCTTGGTGGTAATGAACTCCCTCAGTTTTTGCTTGTTTGGGAAAGATTTTATCCCTCCTTTGTTTCTGAAGTACTGCTTCATCAAGTATAGAATTCTTGATTGACAGTTATTTTTCTTTCAATATTTTGAATCATCCCATTCTCTCTCAGCCTAAAAAGTTTCTGTTAAGAAATCTGCCAAAAATCTTATGAGGGGGAGGGGATGAAACTTCTTGTATGTAAATTCCCTCTTTTCTCTGTTGATCTTACCATTTTTAATTTTGTCTTTGACTTGTGACAATTTAATTATGTGTCTTAGTGTAACCCTATTGAGGTTCAACCTATATGTCATCTAATAAATGGTCTAACAAAGCTGAGATCCATTATGCTGGGAGAAATTCTCACAAACAAGAATATGCTTTCTCTGGTATCTGAAGTAAGAGTAAATGGGCATACACTCTGGAAAACAGTATGGAGGTTCCTCAAAAAGTTGAAAA
>NW_028038723.1:0-493 GCF_054177405.1 Leptonychotes weddellii | reverse complement strand
TGAATAATACAACTACTAAGCTTGTGTACCATTTTTTTTAAAAGATTTTATTTATTTATTTGAGAGAGAGAGAGAATGAGAGAGAGCACATGAGAGGGGGGAGGGTCAGAGGGAGAAGCAGACTCCCTGCCGAGCAGGGAGCCCGATGCGGGACTCGATCCAGGGACTCCAGGATCATGACCTGAGCCGAAGGCAGTCGCTTAACCAACTGAGCCACCCAGGCGCCCGTGTACCATTTTTTTAATATAGGGAGTCAAGGTTCAAGTGTGAGAGAGTGGAAAAGGAATTCTAAAATACTTCAACTGTTTTTAAATATACCTGCTTGTGAGAAATAAGAGGACCATGATTCCCAGTCTGCTAGGGGGCAACTGTCCAGTATATACCAGCATTGTTCTTAACATCACTTCCTTTCACTGGCAAAAGTGTCTGGCAATGAGGGACATGTGGAGGGGAGGATGGAAAAAAGGGGGCGAATGTGATTCTCTCTCTTTTT
>NW_028038722.1:0-493 GCF_054177405.1 Leptonychotes weddellii | reverse complement strand
CTTAAAAAAAAACCAGTCATGATACTTGCTATGTAAAGAATGGATTGAAAGGATGCAAGAATGAATGCAGAGAGACCAGATGGACATTATTGCGGTAGTCCAGGCAAAAGTGATGATGGGTTGGGCTGGGTTGATAGTGGGGAGGGTGAGAAATAAATAAATTCAAGATATATCTTAGAGGTAAAATGGGACTTAGTGACAGAATAAATGAAGGGATGGAGAAGGTAGATTGCACAACTGAATAGCTGGTGGGATCATTTGCTGAAATGCAGCAGGTTTGCCAGAGAGTCAAAGGAGAAATAGGTAAGTTTTGAGAGGATAAGTATGAGATGCCTGAATATGAGACATGTAAAGGGATATGCCAGAAAGGCAGTTGAATATAGATAGAGGTATGGATTTCAGAAGAGACGACTGGGCTAGAAAAATAAGAGAGTCATGAACACACAGATGGTGCGTAAAGTCGTAAGAATTGATAAGAGAGCCTAGGGAGAGA
>NW_028038721.1:0-493 GCF_054177405.1 Leptonychotes weddellii | reverse complement strand
TTTTTTTTGTTCCTGTTTTTAAATATAAGCAAAAGAGACTGCGATTTGAAGTAGCTTCAAAAACGTGTAATTTGGAACAGAAAAATAACAAATAAACATTTAAAAATCACGAAAAGAATAGAAAGAAAATCAAGACCAGGAAACATTTGGAATAAAGATATGCAAACTATCAGGTCCTACATAATTAGAGTTAAGCTGCAAAATTGAAATTATTAGGGGTCAAAGCAAAAAGAGTTAACAATTAACGTGATTCATGTTTCCTTAAGAAAAAAGGTATTTGTTTCAAGAAAAGGAAAGCTTTGCTTTTCCTGGTGCTTATTCTTTAAGAAATAACCATGTAGGTTTCAATTTAGATATCACTTCCTCTAAGAAGAGTTTCCTAATGACATCCTCCCTCCAAATTAGGTACCACTACTATGCTTACCATTGTATCACTAGTAAGATCCCTACAAGACTGTAAGTTCTGGGGCGCCTGGGTGGCTCAGTCGTTAAG
>NW_028038720.1:0-493 GCF_054177405.1 Leptonychotes weddellii | reverse complement strand
GGTTGGAACAGGTGTGGCGCTTGGGCCGGTACATGGAGTCCGAAGGGATGGGGCCAGTTCCCAGGTTCGGACTGAAGAGCCGCTAATGTTTCCTGGACCCTCAAACAAGCCTGCTCTTGTCACGAGGAGGACATGCGTGGGCTCACCCACCAGCCGCAGGGGGTACGAGACTCGAGGCACGGGGACTCCAGAGCGGGTTCAGCCCAGACCAGGCCAGAGTTCGGCCCGCCGCTGATCTGAGAGTGGGTCCCACCAGACCCGGGGAAGCACCGTGGAGGACCCCACAGAGTAGCCGGCCCTTAGCCGATCGGCAGCCCTGTGAGGACACAAGGCTCCTGTTTTAGGCCACTGTTCAGGGTGACTCCTTACACAGCATTCTGTGGCAAGAGCTGACAGACACTGTCCCCTTCCCAGTCTGGGCACCCAGGAATACATGGGCGTCCTGTCCCACAAGTGCCCGGGTCCCTCATCCCACTGAAACAGCAACTCTGAG
>NW_028038719.1:0-493 GCF_054177405.1 Leptonychotes weddellii | reverse complement strand
AAACATTAGATTGGCAACAGACCTATCCACAGAGACCTGGCAGGCCAGAAAGGACTGGCAGGATATATTCAGAGCACTAAATGAGAAAAATATGCAGCCAAGAATACTCTATCCAGCTAGGCTGTCATTGAAAATTGAAGGAGAGATAAAAAGCTTCCAGGACAAACAAAAACTAAAGGAATTTGCAAACACGAAACCAACCCTACAAGAAATATTGAAAGGGGTCCTCTAAACAAAGAGAGAGCCTAAAAGCAACATAGACCAGAAAGGAACACAGACAATATACGGTAACAGTCACCTTACAGGCAATAAAATGGCACTAAATTAATATCTTCCAATAGTTACCCTGAATGTAAATGGGCTAAACGCCTGAATCAAAAGATACAGGCTATCAGAATGGATAAAAAAACAAGACCCATTGAGGGGCGCCTGGGTGGCTCAGATGGTTAAGCGTCTGCCTTCGGCTCAGGTCATGATCTCAGGGTCCTGGGAT
>NW_028038718.1:0-493 GCF_054177405.1 Leptonychotes weddellii | reverse complement strand
TTCGGCAGGCCTCTTATCTTGGCCGCCACCTCTCTTCAGTCTACTGTCTATTTTGTTGACCTTACAACAGTCCGATACCCTCTGCTATTTTGATATGATTATCGATATAAAGCAACTTTCATTTCCAGTTCTCAGTTTGCTTCTCAATTTTAGTGGACTCACTGGGAGTCCGCCAAGCAGCTTTCCTGCTTCGGAAGGCAACGTGAAGGGTGAGGGTCTTGAATTCAATACAGAAATGTGCAGCCTGGCCCAGCCATTGTGCCCTGCAGTCCTCCGTGAATATTGTACAGTTGTCAAAGACTCGGCATACGAGGTTCTCCTTCTGATGGCTCCATCTACTTTTTCCGACTCTCTTAGCAACTACCTGTGAGCCTTCTTGCTTTTCCAGTTTTGTCCATCTTATTAAATCAGAAGGAATGTGTGATCTTGTACACAGATCGTAGGCCTGTACCAAATCAAGGGGGGGGGAAGAAAGATTTTTTTTTTTTTTTAA
>NW_028038717.1:0-493 GCF_054177405.1 Leptonychotes weddellii | reverse complement strand
ATTATTTGACATGAATTTTGTTTTCCATGATTACTTTGTGATAGGTGTACAACCCTGCTGCAGTGTGTTTTTTCAAGGTTCATTTAAAATAATACTGCCTGGGCGCCTGGGTGGCTCAGATGGTTAAGCGTCTGCCTTCGGCTCAGGTCATGATCCCAGGGTCCTGGGATCGAGTCCCACATCGGGCTCCCGGCTCAGCGGGGAGCCTGCTTCTCCCTCTGACCCTTGCCCCTCTCATGCTGTTTCTCTCTCGCTCTCTAAAAAATAAATAAAATCTTTAAAAAAAAATAAGAAAATAAAATAAAATAATACTCCCTTAGTCATGTTTCTTAGACCCCCCAAAAAAGGAAATAAAAGTCCACTATTGATTTTATGTCCCATATGTCATGTTGCATATATTTTCTACTTTGTAGCCTACATTTATTCTTGCCAGTTAGAATATTGTCTTCTTAAATGCAGATTTTTGTCTGAATTACCATGGCAATTATTATTT
>NW_028038716.1:0-493 GCF_054177405.1 Leptonychotes weddellii | reverse complement strand
CATCCATCCATTGTTCCATCCACATCATTGCAAATAGCAAGATTTCATTCTTGTTGATGGCTGAGTAATATCCCACTTTATATACCACCTCTTCTTTATCCATTCATCTGTTGATTGACATCTGGGCTCTTTCCATAGTTTGGCTATTGTGGACATTGCTGCTATAAACATTGGGGTGCAGGTGCCCCTTGGAATTACTATGTTTGTATCCCTCAGGTAAATACCTAGCAGTGCAATTGCTGGGTTGTAAGGCAGCTCTATTTTTAACTTCTTGAGGAACCTCCATACTGTTTTCCAGAGTGGCTGCACCAGCTTGCATTCCCACCAGCAGTGTAAGAGGGTTCCCCTTTCTCCACATCCTCACCAACATCTGTGGTTTCCTGAGTTGTTCATTTTAACCATTCTGACCTGTGTGAGGTGGTATCTGATTTGTGGTTTTGATTTGTGGTTTTGATTTGTATCTCCCTGATGCTGAGTGATGTTGAACATTTTT
>NW_028038715.1:0-493 GCF_054177405.1 Leptonychotes weddellii | reverse complement strand
TCAATAATCAATTTTTAAACCCATCCACCCATTCCTCCCTCTCTGTCCTGTATTTAATTGATTCTGCTTGTGCAATTAGACACACAGATTCTTGTGCCCTTGACCAGACCAATTATGTATTTCTTCAATGCTTTCCTAGCTTTGCTATTTTTCAAATTTTAACCCCTTGGAATGTCAATATAATCACTTTTTTTTTTTTCTAGGAAGAGTAATTACCTGGCCTTTGGATCTTTCTCTCTCTCTCATGGTATCAAATTACATTGCAGGGCTGACTACCCATCTGCTTTTTTGCTGTTGTAATTTCACTGCTGAGTGTAAACAAAGAGAAGCTCACAGCCAAGATATCAAGATGATCAGAGAGCCTAAGATGCTCAGGAATTCACTCACCCAGGGTGTAATTGTCATTGTCCGCCCCCATCCTCAGTTAAGATTAGACACATTCCGCTCTCTTGACTCCTCCAGGATGAATCCCTTATGTCACTGGCAGAAAAAA
>NW_028038714.1:0-493 GCF_054177405.1 Leptonychotes weddellii | reverse complement strand
TACCTGAAACTGGCGGTGTGGGGAGGAGAATATGATCAGGGTGATGAATAGAACAAAACCATACACTGCATCCCAAAATTTTAAAGAAAGAAAAACTTATATATATATACAAAAAATTAGGTTAAATACAATGAAGGTATAGAATATAACTGTAAAAATGAAAATTAAAAAAGATTTTAAAAAAGGAATTGATGATAAGAAGTTGGTTGAAAAAGGAAAGAAGAAAAATTTAAAGAAGAAGAAAAATAATAATAAAGAAAATTTTAAAAATTAAAGTTGAAAGACTAAAGAATCATGGGGGAAAAGCTATGAATTCTTTGCAGTATTCCCCTAGTGCTGGAGTTTTGCAGTTCTCATTGATCAGTAAACTTAGTCTTGGCTGGATGTTCTTGCTGATCGTCTGGGGGAGGGGCCTGTTGCATTGATACTCAAATGTCTTTGCCCCAGGCAGAATTGCACCACCCTTGCCAGGGGCCAGGCTAAGAAATCTTCT
>NW_028038713.1:0-9813 GCF_054177405.1 Leptonychotes weddellii | reverse complement strand
AGGCGGGGGCTCCCGGGTGTGGGTGAGTGGGGAAGGCGAGGGCTCCCGGGGGTTGGGGGTTGGGGGGCGGGGGTCCGGGGCTCCCGGGTGTGGGTGAGTGGAAAAGGCGGGGGCTCCCAGAGGTTGGGGGCGGGGGCTCCCAGGTGTTGGGTGAGTGGGGGAGGCGGGGGCTCCTGGGTGTGGGTGAGCTGGGGAGGCGGGGAGCCCGGGTGTAGGGGGTCGGGGGCGCCCGGGTGGGGGCGGGCAGCGACGACAGAGGTCCCCGGGTGCGCACGCGTCCGCACAGTCCCGCCGGCACCCCGGCACGCCGCTGACGTCGGGCGGAGGGGACGCCCCGAGACAGACCTGCTGCAGACTCGGGCCAGGTGCGGGGACGCGCAGGGCCGAGGAGGGGGCGGCGGCCGTTGGCGGCCCAGGCGGGGCCCGCGGCTCGGCCCGTACCCTCCGCCCCCGGCCCGCAGCTACCGCCCGCCGTGAGGGACGCCCTAGCCGCAGTCCTGTCTCCCCAGCCGACCTCGCTCCGGGCCCCCCCACCCCTGACCAGGAGCTCACCTGCCTCGCGCCACAGCCACCACGGACGGCACCGCCGCTGCCGTCCCAGGCCTGGTCCGCGCCACCCAGACCGGATCCGGAGAGGAGCTCTTGCGGACGCCAGCCAATCATGGGCCGCGCCAGGGGGCGGGGCGGGAGCAACGCGGACTTCCACCAATCTGGAGCGCGCCACCTGAAGCCCCTCGGCCAAGAGGAAGGCGGCCTGTCTAGGAGCCCGGCCAATCGCGAGCGGAGGCCGAGTCCCGAGGCGAAGTGGGCGGGGCTGCGAAGCGACGCGCCGGGCCGTACGGCGAGGGGGGACGTACGCTGCGGGGGCCGTACTGCGGAGGCGGGAGAGCGGCCGCGGGGGGAGGGGCCGCAGGGGGCGGGGGGCGTGAGGCCACCGTCCCCGTACCGCTGCCCCCTCCCTGCAGGGCCGCTGGGGGGCCCGCTGTGGGGCGGGCCAGGAGCCACTGCCGCCCCCCCTTTACAGGAGGGGAGACTGAGGCTCCGGCGGGCGGGACGGCCCCAGCGGGTCCTCGCCTCTCCGCTCGCAAGCGCACGCAACGGCCGCGTCTCTCGGGCAGCGGTGGCGCGTTCGCCGGGAGCGAGTTGTGGGGGTGGGGGGCTGCTGGATCGAGGGAGCGGGGAGGGAGCCGGGAGAAGTGCGCTGTCCTGTAGGGGGGCGCGGCTGCGCGTTAGTTTGGACGCGCGCGCGTGCGGTAGCGGCCGGCCCAGGTGGCCGCACAGGTAAACGTTTGGTCCCTGGGGTGGGGGTGGGGGGGCAAAACTATTCCTGGCAAAAACAACAAAAACAGGGAGGGACTTATTTAGGATTGAACAGGCAACGTCTTGCTCAGAGGATGCTCCGGATGCTCAGAGGAGTGAGAAGCTGTCCGCCGTGCGCGCACACAGTGCCGGGAGGAAACCCGCAGTCCTCTGGGTCTTGTCTCTGCCCCCCGGGGAAAGAGGCCGAAACCAGGGACGGGCCCACCGGTGCTAACTCCAGTGAGCACCTGAGCGAGGGGACGGGTTCCCCCCCTGGAGTCCGTCCTGGGACCCACACCCACCCTTACTGGCTTCCACCTAGTTTGTGCTGGCTTCATCCGGACTCCCTGGCTGGAACTCGTCTGTCCCAGTGAATTGGTTTGCATGAGTCCATCTGCTACCGTCGCGGTGCGGGCCCCTTCAGCACATTAGCAAGTACTCTGAGAGCACGAGGCCACCCCTCGGGAGGAGGCCCGAGAAGGCGGAGACTTCTCTGTGGGCTCCGTTAGCGGACGACCGGGGCCCTGCTTGCCCATCTCCCCCACTTTGCCCCTCCTCCCCCCGGCTGTGGGTCAGCTACTCCGCAGGGCCTTCCCCACTTACCTGGCCCGTCCGCGACCCCTTCATTTCAAACCCAGCGCACTCCTGGACAGCTCCCTGGGTGCCTTACCCTCCTTACTGGGGTTGCACTGATGGAACAATCACATTCTCTGTCCCCACACTCCCGGGGCAGGGCTATGCGGGAACAGCACCTGCGCGAGCCTCACAGAGTGGTCTGGGAATGCGGTAAGCAGCTTGGAGGAAGACGAGCAGAGGCAGGGCTAGGGTGTGGGAGGCCTGCAAATGCAGATGTGGCAGGCAGGGAAGGCTGCTGCGGTTGGTGACAGAGGAGGCCCGGAGCGAGCGAACCAGCAACGTTCTGGGCAGAGAGAACAGCACATGCCAGCGCCCTGAGGAGGGAGTTAAGACTTTGAGGCCTTCATTCACTGGTCAAGGAAGCAGAGTATGTGTGGACACTGGCTTCTAGATGGGAAGAAAAGCATTCTTCAAGTGACAGTGTGAAGTCACAAGGGAACGTGACGTCGTAGACTTGAATTATGGAAGAGACACGTCCAAGAACAAAGCTAGTTCTGGAAAAAGAAACGGGCGCCTGGGTGGCTCAGTTGGTTTGGACCAACTTGGTTTCAGCTCAGGTCGTGATCTCAGGGTCATGGGATCCACTCACCGGGGAGTCTGCTTGTCTCTCTCCCTCCCCCTCTGCTCCTCCCCACCCCTGCTCTGCTTCTCTCAAACAAATAAAAATCTTTAAAAAAAAAAAAAGGGAAAGAAATAGCACCTTACGGTGTCACATAAATGTAGAGGCTGGAACATGAAATGCACTCAGGAAATGACAAGTCTTTAACTGAAAACCGTATATGCACAGCACAGAAAAATGATGCCAGTGATTCTATCCAAGTAGGGGCATCGTAGATTGCTCTTCTTGTCCTATTTGATGTTACTGTATTTTGCACAATGAACGCAAAGTTTTAGAAATTTTAAAAGTTTCTAAATGTTAAACTACAAAAAAGTACTGCAACATGCATCTTGATTCCACTATCCCGAATTAACTATTAATATTTTGTCATACTCTCTTTTTGAAGTTTCATTTTTAAAGAAATAAAACTGCTAGATGACTGGAAAGCTAAATGAAAAGGAACGCTACAGTGTCTAAAGGAGATGATAAGGAGAGCTTGTTTCCCAGCAGCGCAGAAAGATTTCTTAAACAAAACCTCAGAAGTACATGGATGGATCTGATTATGTCAAAATGAACGGTGTCTGGGGCGCCTGGGTGGTGCAATCAGTTAAGCGTCCAACTCTTGGTTTCAGCTCAGGTCATGAACTCAGGGTCATGAGATTGAGCCCTACATCGGGCTCCACGCTCAGTGTAGGGTCTGCTTGAGATTCTCTCCCTCATGTTGTCTCTCTCTCTCTCTAAAATAAATAAATATAATCTTTAAAAAAAAAAAAAAAAGAAAAATGTTCCATAAAAGACACCATGACAAGCCAGCAGCCACTGACTGGTCAGAAGACATTTGCCATGTTTAAAACAGACAAGGAGCTACTGCTTAGAGGGTACGAGGAGCTCCTGGAGATCATCGAGAGGAAGACAGGAACACAGCAGAGAAGTGGGCAAAGGGTGTGAACAGGCAATCCACGGGTAAGAACCCTACATGCACGACAAGAATAGAAGAGATGCTCGATGGGGTGCCAAGCTGGTGCACGAGTGTGCAACTCTTCATGTCGGGGTTGTGAGTCTGAGCCCCACGCTGGGCGTAGAGATGACTTAGAAATTTTAAAAATCTTAAAATTCTTTAAAAGTTAAAAAGAGATGCTTGAGCTCATTTGTGATCAGAGAATTCCTTACCACTGCACCTCTGTCTAGTCAGCAGCAGAGAGTGGATAACGCCAAGTGCTGGTGGGCAGGTGGAGGGCACCGGGATGCTCGTGCCCAAGACCCCGACAACCCACCCCCAGGCCCACGGGAAGGGAACTTGAGCAGGGCCTTCCTTGCGAGGTGCCCGTCCCCACACTCTGCGGTGGGCAAACAGGGACACTCCACTGGTCCTGCAAACCTGGACACCCTGGCAGGCGGGGTCCCAGGCAACAAGCTGGATTGTCCCAGGCCAACTGGGCAGATGGCATGCTGGTTACTTGTATGCGTCAACTGGCAGAGAGAATCCCTTTCTCCTCCACCATGTGTTCTCTCCAGGCCCACAGTGAATTGGGCGAGCCCCACCCACACTGGGGAGTGCCATCTGCCTGACTCCAGCTACTGAATCAAATGTTTATCTCACCCAGAAACACCCTCACAGACACGACCAGAATAATCTTTGAACCTATATCTGGGCTCCCCGTGGCCAGTCCAGGTCTTCTCCTGCCTTTGGACTCAGACTCAGACTGGAGCTTACACCATCGGCCCTCCTGGGTCTCCACTGCAGGATGTTTTAGGCTCCATAATCCTGTGAGCCAATTTCATATATATATATATATATATATATATATATATATATATATATATATATATATATATATATATCTTCCATGTGTATGCACCTCCCCTGCGTGTGTTCTTCCACTGGTTCTGTTTCTCTGGAGAACACAGACTTGCACAGCATAACACCATTTAGGTGAGTGAAAACACACCCAAAGAGGGCTGGTGTGTAATAAGGACACTTACAGCAAGAAAGAGAGACGCCAACCATAAAATGGGTGCCTGTGGGGAAGGGGACGGCAGTGGAGTAGGGAATGATACGGAGAATAAATGGGGAAAATAAGGAGGGATCAACAATGACAGTGAGCCACGGAGGAGGGCTGAATTACCTCCCCCTTCCACCCTGGACAGGAGAGGGGGGACCATTACACAGATAGATGATAGTTAAATAGGTAAAGAGAAGGATAGATGATTGATAGATGATACATAAACCTAAAGCTCCCTGGTCGCCTTCTCAGCCCTCAACGTCTTCCCTCAACAGGGAGGCTCGTGGACAGATTCGCAGCAGCTCTACTCCCGCACACAAGCAGGTTCCCACAAGGATCACGCCCTGCCACTGGGTGTCAGGTGCGCGTGGACCACAGGTGCACGGCAGCTCTGCTCAGCGTGGCCCTGCTCCCCACATTAGGCTTTGAGATAGAGCCCCTTGGTACCAAGGGCTCTACTCCATTCCTTATGCTGGATGTATCATACTCCACAGTAAGAACAGAGCAAATCTGACCCAACCATTCTTGTACTGATGGGTGTTCAAGCCCTTCCTGGGTCTCACTATTGTGAACACCACCTGTGGGCGTGTCTTCTACCCAGAAATAGGGCCTCTCAGTGCAGAGACAACATGTCACCAGTTATAGATAGACCAAAATTATCTTTATAATAAATGTTCTATAAAGAATTATTATTTTATAATATATGTAAAGCATTTATTAAAATGTTACTAAATACACAGGCACCTGGCTGGCTCAGTCAGTGAAGCATCTGCCTTCGGCTCAGGTCAAGATCCCAGGGTCCTGGGATCGAGCCCCGCGTCGGGCTCCCTGCTCAGCGGGGAGCTGGCTTCTCCCTCTGCCTCTGCCACTCCCCCTGCTTGTGCTCTCTCACTTGCTCTCTGTCATATAAATCTTTTGAAAAAGTTAGTAAATATAGGTTATGATTACAAACAGTACATTTATATATCATGTAGATATCTGTATGTATCATAGAGATAAATAAGGTGGGTTCAATATGTTTGTATATATATGAATAAATACAACTATATTTATTTACAACTACATAAATTCCAAAGAGTTAATGAAGAAAAACACACCAGATTTCAGTCAAGGCAGAGAAGCAACATAAGCAAACGTTCTCTGCTACTTTCCCATGTTTTGGAACTAAAAATAATTTTTCTTTTTTTTTTAAGATTTTATTTATTTATTTGACAGAGAGACACAGTGAGAGAGGGAACACAAGCAGGGGGAGTGGGAGAGAGAGAAGCATACTTCCCGCCGAGCAGGGAGCCCGATGCGGGGCTCGATCCCAGGACCCTGGGACCACGACCTGAGCCGAAGGCAGACGCTTAACAACTGAGCCACCCAGGCGCCCCTAAAAATAATTTTTCAACATAACTTCACGTCACTTAAATAAACAGCAAAGAGATTCCACTTTGCAGTGTCTTAACCCATGGATGTGGAATAAAATAATGACAGGTATTAAGGATGGCAGATTGTAAGTGGTTTTTTTTCCCTGAGGGGTAGGTGGGAGGAGTGTGGGTTGGGGGGCCAGCAGCTCTGGCCTCACACCCACCCTCAGTCAGCGAACTGGAGCTGTGTGACACAGACCCGTCCCCGGCCTCCACTATAGACAGGATTGATATGTCTGCCTGCAGGGCCTCTGGGAGCATGGAGGCAATGTGTTTGCAGCGCCTGGCCCTCTGGAAGCGGTCAGTAAGTGACGTCCGTCACACAGGGATGCTGGTGGGAAATGCTGCCCTACCGCTATGCCCCGGAACAGAGGCGGTCTGAGGCCAAAGCCCACTGGCATCTGGGACAGGCAGGGGGCCCAGGACCGCCATCGTGGGCTTGCAGGCAGGTGGGTCGTACACCTCCGAAACCCCAGCGCTCTGTGGGCCCAAGGCACCACCTTGCACTCCTGCAGACCAGGCCAAGGGACACTCACGACTGTCACGTGTCACGTGCGTCAGGGGCATGGCTCATGTGGGGGCCAACGTCCCTGTGTTCTGCACCCAGAGCCCACTGCCTGGGTTTCTCACTTGAGATGGTGGACATCCCGGTACCAGGACCTTGCCCGTGGGAGTGCTGGTCCTCTCATGCTGGAGGCACGGCCTGTAAGGCCTCCATCCAAGGAGGAACAGGAGAAGCACGTGAGGGAGGGACAAGGACAGGCGGGCAGGAGAGCGCAGCCGGGGTCTGCCTCTCTGCCTGGGCAGCAAACAGCCTGTCCCTGAGATCTCCTGTCTTCCCACTGCTGCTGGTCAGTATGGTTTCACAGCCAGGGAAACTGAGGCAGAAGGGGCACCAGCAGCCTGGCTAGAGTGGAAAGAGGAGGCCGGTGGTCTGCTCGTGGTCTTGAGAGCAGGGAAGCAGATGGAGGGCAGCAAACACCTGTTTTGCTATGTTGCCAGAGGGAAGAGTCCTTTCTTCTCCATGAACTCATACCTTCAGCTGTAAACAGAACCCGACTCCTGGGAGAGGAGTAAGTAAGACGGGGTCAGAAACCCAAGCCCAAGCTTTGTGCATCTAGATGATGGGGCCAACGTGAGATCAGAAGGCAGGGCTGGCGGAGAAGCCGGTGAAGGAAAATTACCAGGAGCAGTGCCTCGGGGGAAACAATTTCACTTCTCCTGGTGCTCGTTCCACTGCTGCCTACCTCTGGCTCCTCCTGGGGCTGCGGGCTGAGGGGTGGCATCCAAGAAGGGAATGCTGGTCTCTGCGACCTGTGCTTGCCCCCTGTGGCTGGCATCGGTGGCTCCCTGGCCCGGGTGTGGCTTCGCATGCACGACAGACATCGGGATTCCTAGAAGGAACCAGACAGACAGTGGTGGCCGTCCCTGCTCTGGCCCGCCATCCCAAATTCTGGAATTCAAAGATCCATATCGGGATGCGCTCACTCTCAACACGGGCTTCTATCTGTTTTATTCACCCTGCACCTCTGGTTCACAGAAGCCAGTGGTTGGTGGCAGCCTCATCTGGATCATGCTCCTCCTCAACACCCTTCCCCTGGCTCTCTGGCTCCGCCTCAGCTTCTTCTCAGGTCCTTCCTCATCCCTCTGACCCCTGGATGCTGAGGAGTTTGGGGCTCATCCTTGGATGTCCTATTTCTATCCCACGCTCATTCCTTTCAACATGTCATAAGCTGATGATGCCAAGATTCACGCCTCTAGATGGGAACCTCTGAATTCTGGATGCAGATGTTCTGTTACCTTTACTCCACCTCTCCTCAGTTCCTCTCTACCTTTCAAACAGATGTCCCTGACCGTGGCCACGCCCCTGACATGAGCCACCACCAGCCTTTGCTCAGATGACCACAGGGGCCCCCCAGCTGGTCTCCCTGCGCCCATCCTTAGCTGTCAACACTTCTCCATCCTGTGACCTCTCCATTCACAGTCGCCGTGGCTCTCAGGTCACTCAGGGGAAAAGCCCAAGTCCGTATCCTGGTCTTGAGCAACACCCCACCCCCCCACGTTCACAGCAGCCAAGAGGAGGAAGCGTGTCTACTGCAGATGATGGATAAACACGAGGTGGCCCATCCACATGGTGGGATGTCCCACAGCCTTACAAAAGTAAGGAGACTCTGATGCCCACTGCCACAGGGATGAGCCTGGAGGACACCGTGCTCCGTGAGATAAGCCAGACACAAGACGACAAACGGTGTGTTTGGTCCACTTCCGTAAGGGCCTGGAGTTGTCAGACTCACCGACGGTAGGCCGTGGGACCGGGGCTGGCCGAGCGGGAGCTTAATGGGGACAGTTTGTCTTGCGAGAATGCAAGAGCTCCGGACACGGCTGGCGGTGGGGGCCGAGCAACAGTGTGAATGTGCTCCACCCACCGACTACCCACTTAAACATGGTTGAGACGCTAAGTTGTGTACTCTGTGTGTTTTAGCACAATTCTGTGGGCCGTCTGGAAAGCAGCCTGCCCCAGGTTCTTCCTGTGGATGCAATTCTCCCGCTGATTGTGAAACCACCTGCCTGGGGACTCCAACCCCTTCGGAGGAGAAAGGGCAGCCCGAATACCGTGACCTGGGAGCCAGACGGGAGAGAGGGAGGCTGCCCTCTGACCGGGGCGGAGACCACCCCTGCGAGGAGTCCTCTCTCAGTTTTTATTATTCTTCCACTTCACAGGCAAGCTGTGTTGTAGGAAAAAAATGAAAAAAAAAAAAAAAAAACACAAAAACACCCCAGTATGGGGGGACCTAGTAACACTTTAAAACATCACTGCAGCAAGCCATAAAAAAGAACCACCTTTCATGCTTTAGAGCATCATCTGACATACGTCTCTCTTTTCTTAAACAAAACTGGAATTGTACTGTACGTCTTCTTTCGTGAGCACCCCTATCGCTGCCTGGATGAATTCTCCTCATTGCATTTCCTTATGGCTGGAGATGTCCCACCGTGAATGAACGCCACCTGAACACCCACCTTTGCTCTCTGGCCCAACTATTTCCTTCAATAAGTTACTGTAAGTGAGGTCCCTGGGTCAAAGGCAAGAGATATTTTGATGGCTTCTGTTCCCTAGAAGCGTCGTGAGCAGAGAAAATGACCTCCTCCTGCAGAGCACTGAGCCGGGCAGAGTCGCTCAGGCCGAGGGGCCTCCTCATGCTCTAGGCTCTCTCAGGGGAGGGATGTTTGCTACCAAGCAATTAGCAAAGTGTTTTTTTTTTTTACTAAACTTTAAAATTCCAATTCCAACTAGTACACATACAGTGTAACATTAGTCTCAGGTGTTCAACAGAGTGAGTCATCACTTCCATACAACACCCCGGGTTCATCACAATAAGTGCACTCCTAGTCCCCACCCCATTTCCCCCCTCCCCCACCCCTCCCCTCTGCTGACCATCAGTGTGTTTGTTCTCTATGGCTGAGAGTCTGGTTCTCCGGGAGCCTGGGTGGCTCAGTCAGTTAAGTGTCTGCCTTTGATAGGTCATGATTCCGGGGTCCTGGGATAGAGCTCCAAGTGGGGCTCCCCGCTGAGTGGGGAGTCTGCCTCACCCTCTCCCTCTGCCCCTCCTGCCACCTGTGCTCTCTCTCTCAAATAAATAGTCTGTTTCTTGGTTTGTCTCTTTTTTTCTTTGTTTTGTTTCTTAAATTCCACATAGGAGTGAAATCATATGGTATTTGTCTTTCTCTGACTGACTTATTTCGATTAGCATTATACCCTCTAGCTCCATCCATGTCATTGAAAATGGCAAGATCTCATTCTTTTTTATGGTTGAGTAATATTCCATTGTGTGTGTGTATACACACAGACACACACACACACACACAC
>NW_028038712.1:0-493 GCF_054177405.1 Leptonychotes weddellii | reverse complement strand
CGAATGTTTGTTTCATTCCCCAGATTAGGGAAGTTCTCAGCTATGATTTGCTCAAATATATCTTCTAGTCCTCTCTCTCTCTCCACTCCCTCAGGGATCCCAATAATTCTGACACTGGAATGTTTCATTTTGTCACATATTTCTCTGATTCTATTTTCATGGATTCTCAGTTGTTTTTCCCTGGTCTCCTCTTTTTCCTTCTTTTCTATCAATTGGTCTTCTAGATCACTAATTTGTTCTTCTGCCTTGCTTACCCTAGCTGCTAGATTATCGAGATTAGATTGGATCTCATTGATAGCATTTCTAAGTTCTGCCTGTTCGGCTTTCATTTCTGCCCTTAGAGACTCTATGTTGCCATTAATTGATTTCTCCATTCTAGCTATTGTCTTCACAACTGCTACCTTGAATTCCATGTCCGACACCTTGGTTATATGTGTATTCATTTGTAAATCTGTGGCAGAAGTCACAGTCTCTGAGTCTTTCCTATTTTGGG
>NW_028038711.1:0-493 GCF_054177405.1 Leptonychotes weddellii | reverse complement strand
TGTACTTCTGAAACAAATAATACATTATATGTTAAAAAAAAAAAAGAAGAAGATAGCAGGAGGGGAAGAATGAAGGGGGGGTAGGAATCGGAGGGGGAGCGAACCATGAGAGACTATGGACCCTGAGAAACAAACTGAGGGTTCTAGGGGGAGGGGGGTGGAGGGATGGGTTAGTCTGGTGATGGGTATTAAAGAGGACACGTATTAAATGGAGCATTGGGTATTATACACAAACAATGAATCATGGAACACTACATCAAAAACTAATGATGTAATGTATGGTGATTAACATAACATAATAAAAATAAATAAATAAATAATTAATTAATTAAAAGAGGAGCCCATCCTTAGGTGGTACGGCTTCCAAGCCACTCTGAGAGGCAAGTGGATGCTGGTTTTGTGCTCAGTTGACATTTGTGTCAGCACTTTATACTTTAATCTGAGAAATTCATAGGCCTTATGAGGCTCCTTTTAATCATCATGCAACCCAACT
>NW_028038710.1:0-493 GCF_054177405.1 Leptonychotes weddellii | reverse complement strand
GCAGCCCCCCACCCACCCTGCACAAGCTCAGCTCCAGGTCCCAGCCTGTAAAGACCCTGCTGCATCTTATCCTCCCACAGGTAAGACGGGGGGCAAAGGGCCCCTCACAGTGCCCCCGCCCAGCGAGATGCTGCCTGGTGGGGGGACAAGACCAGGACACTGCTCACACTGGTGACCTGCCACAGGGACAGAGCTGTGGCCGGGGTGCCCCGAGGACTAAGTGGGGCCCAGGGGCTGGGAAGGGTGGTCTGGATGGGCAGAGCAGGTGGACAGAAGGTCCCTGAAGACCCAGCGAGTTAGGGACCACAGGGTGGGGACGTGTGCCCAGCAAGAGAGCATATGAAGGAGCCCCTCCTCCAAGATGGGCAGAGCTCAGGGGAGGGTCGGGGTCCCAGGGCAGTGCCCAGCCCAGGACACAAGGAGCAAACGCACCAACATGGACCCCTTGGGCAGGGACGCTGAGCTTCACAGGAGACATGAGCCCAGAGAGGGC
>NW_028038709.1:0-493 GCF_054177405.1 Leptonychotes weddellii | reverse complement strand
AGCCAGACCAGATCTCACTTTCCACCCTCCCAGGCAAGGCAATTCATTGTCCACTGCACCAGAATTCTGCTCCATTAAAAATAAACAGAGTATGCGGGCGCCTGGATGGCTCAGTCGGTTTAAGCTTCTGACTCTTGATTTTGACTCTTGATCATGATCTCAGGGTTGTGAGACAGAGCCCTGCATGAGGTTACACAGTGGGCGGGCGTGGAGCCTATTTGAGGGTCTCTGTCTCCCTCTCCCTCTGTAGCCCTCCCCCGCCCTCCCTCTCTTTCTCTCTAAAAAAAGAAAGAAAAAAGGAAGGAGGGAAGGAAGGAAGGAAGGAAGGAAGGAAGGAAGGAAGGAAGGAAGGAAGGAAGAAGGAAGGAAGGAAGGGAAAGAAAGGAAAGAAAGAAAAGAAAACAACAACAACAGACTATGGCTTTTGCCCCTTTGTAAATTCTAGTAGCAGTGTCTGGTAATCTGGTGTGTTTCAGAGCTGGGCCTCTGCCTC
>NW_028038708.1:0-493 GCF_054177405.1 Leptonychotes weddellii | reverse complement strand
CTCTGTCTGGAGCTTGGAATGCTGTGTGTAAGGAAGTTAAAAAAGCAGGCATTCTTGTCTTGTTCTTATCTTAGGATTGTTTTCAGCCTTTCCCTATTGAGAATAACATTAGAGGTGGGTTTTCATATATGACCTATATCATGTTAAGGAAGTTTCCTTCTGTTCTTAGCTTTTTCAATGTTGCTATTATGAAAGAATGCAGAATTTTGTCAAATTTTTTTCTGCATCAGTTGAGATAATTCTGCCTTTTATCCTTGATTCTGTTAATGTGGTGTATTACAGGGATGGGTTTTCATAAGTTAAACCATCCTTGCCTTCCAGGAATGAACTCCACTTAGTCATGATGCATAATCCTCTTATACAGCATTAAAAAAAAAGGCTGCTATATTCAGTTGTAATATTTAGTCAAAGATTCCCATGGAATGTTGATCTGTACCTTTTTTTCTTGTAATGTCTTTATTTGGCTTCATTGTAACTGCAATGCTGCCCTCTT
>NW_028038707.1:0-493 GCF_054177405.1 Leptonychotes weddellii | reverse complement strand
CCATTATTTGCATTTTGACAAGATCTCTGCATGATTTTGCGGACATTCAAGTTGGAGGGACACTGAGCTGGATGCTAGGGAGGGGGCACTTGAAAAGGAAGGTGGTATAGAACTTGGGCTAGATTGTTCATGGCACCCTGGAACACAGGCAAGTCAAAGTCATGAGAAAAAGGCCATGATACCAGGAGAAGAGGGAGAGTAGAGCAGAACAGACCTACCGAGAGAAGCAAAGATGAGAGGCCCCCGGGGCGAGGGACTGAGAGTCAGCCCAACCCAGATGTTCCTCCCCAGTCGCGGGACCTGGAAATATTTCACTTCCACATCTTGGAGGGATGCCCTGTGAACCGTGGCTGAACACTTCTTCACACTGAACACTTCTTCAGCACAGGTAGCTCCAGTGGGAGTCCGATGGTAATCCCTGGTTGTTTCTATATGAGCTTCCTATGTGACAGTTTCTACCAAAAGGAACTAAATTTGGGAAGTTTAGTGAAAA
>NW_028038706.1:0-493 GCF_054177405.1 Leptonychotes weddellii | reverse complement strand
TTGGCCGGAAGGACAGAAAGGTGACACCAGGAGGCCCAGAGCCGGCCACCCAGCCCCACACACTCTGATCTGACCTGTGCAGCCCCAGGTCCCCCAGCGTGTGTGTGTGTCTGTGTGTGAGTGTGCGTGTGCGTGCGTGTGTGTCTGTGTGTGTGCGTGCGTGTGTGTGTGTAAAGAAGGGTCATGCGGGGTGGGGCCACCCTGAGCAGGAGCAGGCTGATGAGGGGTCAGATTCCCAGTGGGCAGGTCATGTTCAAGGTCAAGGCTGGCTGTGTGGGATGGGGTGTGCGGGCGCTGCCCCTTCTACCCAGGGTTTATCCCGATAGCCCTGCAGGGATGGGTCACTGCATCCCGGGTGCAGGGCTGTGCGCACAGGTCTGTGTCTGATCTGGGAGCAGCAGGGGGACTGGGCAGGAGGACAGTGAGGATGGCCGGGCAGGGCTGTGATGGCTCCAGCCGGCTACCCGTCCCTGTCTTTGCAGAAGGCCACGGA
>NW_028038705.1:0-493 GCF_054177405.1 Leptonychotes weddellii | reverse complement strand
TATAAGAATGTTATCCAGATTTCTTCTTATCACAATATCTTAAATACTTATTTCTATAAAGAGGATTTTAGAACTTTCCGCAATCTGATGTGTTTATTAGTATAGTCTGAACATTTGTTACTGTTTTCCAGCACTATCTTTTGATGCATTTGAATACATTTTGAAAGAAATATGAAGGAAGACATTATTGTGATCTGAAACTTTGCTCCAAGGTTTTTAATATGATTCATTTAAGCATAACTTGTCTTCTATAAAGATAAAGTACCATCTCTAGGGTTTTGACACGGCTTTCTGTGCTTTTACAGTTAGTTTATTGGCAGTTATTCAGAAAAATCAGTGGTTCTTTGAGAGCATCCAACTGTGTCCATCACTTAATGTATTTCATAATACATCAAATCATACAATATTTAGCCTCCAGTATTTCTTTTACTAATTCTTTCATAAATAAATGAGCAAACCAGACAGATAGTATAGTGAATAATAATTCCATTCT
>NW_028038704.1:0-494 GCF_054177405.1 Leptonychotes weddellii | reverse complement strand
GGGAGGTCGGGTCTCGCCGCGGCCCGTTGCCAGCCCCTCCGCCCCGTCCTGGCACACCCGGCCCCGCACGCTCACCATTTCCCGGCTTCTCGGTCCGCCGGCGTCGTCCCTACGGCTCCCGCAGCCGGTGCAGGTCACCGCGCCACTGACGCGGCAGCAGAGCCACCTGGGACCATTAAGCGCAGGTGAGACTTGACCGCGAGCAAGACCGCAGGCGTCCAGGCGGCTGCGGAGCGTCGCCACGCCCACCTGCCCCTGCTGCGCCCCTGATTGGACAGCTCGCAAGGGCCCGCCCCTCTGCTCCTGAGTGACAACAGGGCCGGAGGTCCGATTGCTGAGGCGCAGCAATCTCTGCGGGTGGTGGGGAACCCGTCCCCTCCTTGGACTTTTGCTTTTAGACCAAACTTGGTCCAGGCCCTAGAGGGACAGTGGCGTCTTCCTGCAGCTCCCTCTAAACGTGGGGACACAGGTGTGCGCAGGGAGTCCCAGAGTCC
>NW_028038703.1:0-494 GCF_054177405.1 Leptonychotes weddellii | reverse complement strand
CAGTGTCCAGGAGTCATGACCAGCCCCCTGGTCAGATGGGGCCTCCATGGTGGGTGGGGCTATGTCTCAGCCCCCTTGCCTGGGTAGGGGGGTGGCGGGGGGCAATGCAGACTACTCTCAATTTCCCAAACAGGCTCTCAGGATAGGAGGGGCCGGGAACTACCTCAGCCTTGGCTATGAATCGTCTTCTTGCCTGTGGGTAGCGTGGGGAGCCTGCATGCTCAGTACTGGATTCACTCGGGCTGGGGGGGTGGTGGGCAGGGGGATCAGCTCTGCCATCCTGCCTCTTGAACACAGCTTCCAGGAGCTGTGGCCAGCCCCTCCCCTTCTTCATCACAGTCAGATTCCCAGGGCCTGGGCCCCAAGAGTCCCCTGCAATCCCTGTGGTGTGAGATCAGAGTAGGGGCTCCCACAAAGTGACCCACAATGCCAGGGAAGGTTGGCGATCACCCCTGGGGCTCCCTTTTCTGGCTGCAGGAAGTGGAGGTGCGGGG
>NW_028038702.1:0-9814 GCF_054177405.1 Leptonychotes weddellii | reverse complement strand
GCTGAGTGAAATAAGTCAATCAGAGAAAGACATGTGTCATATGACCTCACTGATATGAGGAATTCTTAATCGCAGGAAACAAACTGAGGGTTGCTGGAGTGGAGGTGGGGGTGGTGGGAAGGATGGGGTGGCTGGGTGATAGACATTGGGGAAGGTATGTGCTATGGTGAGTGCCGTGAAGTGTGCAAGACTGTTGAATCACAGATCTGTACCTCTGAAACAAATAATACATGTTAAAAAGAAAAAAAAAAGAAGAAGATAGCAGGAGGGGAAGACGAACCATGAGAGACAATGGACTCTGAAGAACAAACTGAGGGTTCTAGAGGAGAGGGGGGTGGGAGGATGGGTTAGCCTGGTGATGGGTATTAAAGAGGGCATGTTCTGCATGGAGCGCTGGGTGTTATACACAAACAATGAATCATGGAACACTACATCAAACTAATGATGTATGGTGATTAACATAACAATAAAAAATTTAAAAAAAAGGATTTGGTGCTTCCCTCCTAGTTTTTTATACATACATTAGTACATTTACATATTTTTATATCAATATAAAATATTTATGTGTATGTCATATCTATAGGGGCATGTTATGCCATGTCTTTTTTGTTTACACATTACTTGGTAGACTTTATTCTCTATCAAAATATTTAAAAACTTATCTATTTTAATATCTGCCTAGTGTTAATTTATGAGTTAACCATAATTTACTTAACCATATTTCTTCTGATAGTTTATATTGTTTCTAGATTTACTGCAATTATGATCAATAATATAAATATTCTTCAAAGATGTGTTTTTATTAGCTTGCAAGCGTTTCCATAAGTTCTAATTAGTAAGATTCCTGAGTTGAAAAAAATAAAAACAGATTTTCTTATATATATTTCCCCTGATCCCACAAAAAATTCACTCTTTTATTGTTACAATGGTGAGTAAAACGTCTTGCTCCCCACAGCTTTGTAAACAGTAACTATTATAAATAAGTTCTTCTAATCTTTGACATTATAATGGTTGAAAAATACTAATTATTATTTTAGTATGCATTTCTTTGACATCCCATAAGGTTGAATATATTTTCAAATGTTTATTATCCATGATGTGGACTAAACTGTGTCCCACCAAAATTCATATGTTGAAGCCCTAACCCCCACTGTGATTGTAAATGGAAGAGGGTGTTTAGGAAATAATTAAGGCTAAATGAGATTAATTAGGAAGTATTACTGAGGTATTTTAGGAAGTAATTAAGGTTAAATTAGGTTGTGGCCCTTACCTGCTGGACTGTGACCTATAAGAGAGGAAGAAACATGCCATGTGAGGACACAGCAGGAAGGCAGCCATCTGCGAGCCAGGAAGAGAGCCCGCACCAGAACCTGACCATGCTGGCACCTGACCTTGGACTTCTAGCCTCCAGAATGTGAAAAAATAAATTTCTGTTGTTTAATTTAAAACACCCAGTCTATGGTATTTTGTTATGGAGGCCTGAGCTAACTAATACAATCCATTAGTCTTTCTTCACTTGGAATTAATTTTTCCCAAGTTTATTGAGGAATAGTTGACAAATATAATTGTATATTTCAAAGTATAAAACATGATGATATGTATACACACACACACACACACGAAATAATTACCAAGAACAAGCTAATCAACACATCCTTTACTTCACATAGTTAATTCATGTGTGTATATGTGTGGTGAGAATGTTTAATATCTACTCAAATTTCAAGTATACAATACTGTATTATCAACTGTAGTAACCACGCTGTACATTAGATCCTCAGAACTTATTCATCTTATAACTGAAAGCCTGTGCCCTTTGCCCTACTCTCCCCATGCTGCCCTCACCCCAGTCCCTGGCAACCACCCTTCTACTCTCTGTTTCTATGAAGCTGGCTTTTTTTTTTTTTTTTTTTGCTTTTAAGATTCCACATACACGTGATACCATACCAAATTTGTCTTTCTCTTTCTGGCTTATTTCACTTAGCATAATGCTATCAAACTCCATCCTCACTATCAGAAGTGTCAGGAGTTCCGTTGTGTGTGTGTGTGTGTGTGTATCAGTATCTATCTATATATCACATTTTCTTTATCTAATCATCTGTCAAAGGACATTAAGTTATTTCCATATCTTGGCTATTGTGAATAACACTGCAGTGAACATGGAAATACAGATACCCTTTTGAGATAATGATTTCATTTCTTCATATCTATAGCCAGAAGTAGGATTGCTGGATCATACAGTAGTTCTATTTTTAGTTTTTTGAGGAAATCCCCTACTGTTTTCCATAGTGACTCTACCAATTTTCATTGCCACAAAGGGAGCACAAGGTTTGTTTTTTCTCCACATCTCATCAACACTATCTCTTGTCTTTTTGTTAATAGCCATCCTGATAGGTGTGAGGTAATATCTCATGATAGTTTTAATGTGCTGATGATTAGGGATGCTGAGCACCTTTTCAAGTACCTGATGGCCATTTGGACGTCTCTTTGGAAAAATGTCGATTCAGATCCTTTGCCCATTTTTAAAATTGGGTTATTTGTTTTTCTTACTGTGTTGAGTGAGTTCTTTATATATTTTTTATATTAACTCCCCTTACCAAATATATGGCTTGCAAATACTTTCTCCCATGTCATAGGTTGCCTTTTCAATTTATTAATGGCTTCCTTTGCTGCACAGATGCTTTTTAGTTCAACATTGGCAAAGACCACAGGGGTCTTTAGTAGCCCAAACAGTGGCAGCTAGGGTTATTGGGGTCCTTGGTGGTAAAGGCTACTGTCATTCTCCTGTTTTCCTATTTGCCCATGGGGGTAAGCTCTAGCCCTCTCGGCACCAGGTCTGGTGGGCTGGCAGTCACGGTGGCCACAGGGCCGGGGTCCTGGGATCAAGGGCTTGCTGTGGTGGTAGTGCTGGTGTCTGACACATGAACACAGAACCAGGGTCTGGGTTTCTGGGGCTCACAGTGACTCAGACTCTGAGAGGGAAGGGAAAGGCTGCAGTGGCTAGCCCAGGGATACCAAGGGGCAATGGTGGCTTGGGCCCAGGTGGCAGGGTGCAGTAGCAGTTTGGCCCTGGCGATGCTGGGTGAGAACTGACTCAGGACCCCAGCAACAGCACAGTCCTTGTGACGGTGGATCAAAGCCCTGACTCAGGACCTGGGGCATAAGAGCACTGAGTCAAGGTCATAATTCTTTACAGTGAGAATAAGCAGATATAACTGGAGAGCAAGATGGTTACACTGGAGGCAGCAGCTGGAAGTCAATCCCATTGTTGTGGACTAAGGTACTGGGGTGGTGAGAGGCCGCTATTACTGAGAGAAGGTTGCCTTAGGCTCATCCTGGAGCATAGTCCATGGCATATTAGAAGCAATATTGGTCACAAACAACAGTATAAACAAGTATATTGTTTGGTGGACAAGGGTTAATTGGACAGGGGTGGAAGAGTCAATCACATAGCATAATTGTTGAGATCATGTACCTTGGAATCAGACAAATGCAAGTTTGAGCCCCAACTCCTCAAAGCCCTAAGTATGTGGCCTTAGGCAAATTACTGAGTCACTCTGAACCTCAATCATTTATGTCTAAAATGGGAATAGTAAAGATACCTACTTCATGGAATTGTTGTAAGCATTGATTGGGATTTAGTGTATATAAATCTTATAGCGTGGGGTTGTGTTCATGTTATCAATTATTATTATGTTAATAACATTGGTGGTCTCCTACTAGGAACTCTACGTGTGTTATTTCATTTAATCCTCCCAACAACCTTTTTATTCCACAAATAAGGAAACTGGGGTCCAAAGAGGTTTAGTAGTTGCTAATAGCTGGAAGAGCAGGTCTATCTGTCTACAAAGTCCAGCAGGCTTCCCAAAGAGAGTAAGCAATCACATGGACTTAGGTGAGTTATTAATGAGGAAGACATAAGAGTCCAAGGTTTACACTATACAACCTCTCCAACTTCCTCTCTCATCATCTCTATCACTGAATTCTTATTTTCTAAGGGCCTGGCCCAGATAATCATATTGGGGGCAACTTCCCAGGGGTCCCCTGGTCCCTCTCAGCACAGCACAGCACAATGCTTCAACCAACTCTCTCAGGATCATTTTGGGACTCCCAACACAGTGCCTGTGGCCCTCACTAACAAGGCCCTAGGGGGGAATGTATTTTGATCCTGGGGATTCATTAAGAACTTCAAGTTGGAAAGGGCATCCCCAGTTTTTGCTTCTTCTCTTGGGTTTCTTCCTCATCCCCAGATCCAAGGCAGGTTTCCTCCTCATCCCCAGTTTAGGAGTCAGCTTGTCTCTGCCCCCAAATCCTGTCTGGACCAGGCATGTGGGAGAGCAAGACCTAGACTGGGGACCCAGATTCAGGGGTGACTCTGTGTCTAGTTCCCTGGATGACCTTGGGAAAGCAAAGATCCCCCTTATGTCCCCTTCTATTAAATGGAGTTATTAGAATAACTGCCCCATCTATCCTCGTAGATCAATATGGGGGATGGAGATAAAGATTTGGAGAAATTCTATATCACCACAGAGGTATGAGGCACCACTGTTTTACTACTGCTCTATTTATTAGGACTTGTATTATTTAGTTAGCTCTCCCCACCTCCTCCTCCCTGCTCTTGGGCAACTTTAAGGACTCAAGAGGATTGCCCTGTGGTGGAGAAGTCCCATGACAGAGATGGTCTCTATCTAATTTCCATATATATACCCCCTCTTGACCCCCACCCCTGGAGTAGCTGACCAAGCTTGTACAGATTCTCACCCCCCCTTACATCCTTTCCCATGCAACCTCACTGGTCTACGTGTGGTTACAGGTGAGTTTTCTCATGGCCCTCCCTCTGCTCTTGTGTAAAATGGAAGGAAATTTACTTGTTACTGAGTAAGTCAAACCTCCTGGTTTTACAGGTGCAGCAACCAAAGTCTCAAAAGCAAAAATAAGAGACGTGCTCAGGATCAGGTGAGTGGAAGAGCTGGGACTATTACCCAGAGACTGAGGTTCCCCTTCCAGGCATCTTTACCAATGCCCTCTTTTCTAGATGAAGTTTTTCTTCTGACTGTAAGGGATGAGTGGGATGAGATTCAGTGTTCAACTTCCCTGCCCAGAACCCAATCCTTGTTGGGTGGCCTCACCAATTCATTGAGCCCAACACTACTACATAGAGAACCCACAGGGACTTCAGAGCAGAGAATTCCCACAGCATTGAGGGAAGCCTGGGACTCATATGGACCCCCAAGAGTGGTGATCTAGAAGGGCTTCCTCATCAGTTATAACTCTTGTGATTTGGTTAGCCACAGACTAATTAATCCTAGACTGATTCTAGATCAATAGTTGGGTGAACAACCCAGAATTTAGAAGATCTTATGTAAGCTTCATCCCTCGTTGACCGAGGGCCAGACAGAAGCTACTAGGGGAGCATATCATTCTGACTCATGACTTACTCGTTTTTGAGGAATATTTCTTCTTTTTTTTTTTTTTTTAAAGATTTTATGTATTTATTTGAGAGAGAGAATGAGAGAGAGAGAGCATGAGAGGGGGGAGGGTCAGAGGGAGAAGCAGACTCCCTGCCGAGCAGGGAGCCCGATGCGGGACTCGATCCCGGGACTCCAGGATCATGACCTGAGCCGAAGGCAGTCGCTTAACCAACTGAGCCACCCAGGCGCCCGAGGAATATTTCTTCTGATTGTAGAAAATATGTGAGAAATTTATATAAAAATCTGTAAGTCAGTGTATAGATAGCTACATGCATCGCATGCTCCATCTAGATAAGTCATTCCTACAACTGTCACTTGTGCCTTTCATTTGATTCTATGTTGTCCAAATCATACCAATCCTTCAAAGTCTAGAACTAATTCCCACTTGTCCAGAAACCCTTTCTTCACTACTATATCCCACAATGATGCCTTCTTTGTCAGAAAACCTATTTGTCAATGAGTGCTGTATTCATTTATGAAATGGTGTATAACTAAAATGAGTTTATGTACATATTTCCTAAATTCAGACATGAATCTCATGCTTCAGTTGGACTGAGAGAACAACACTAAATCACTAAATGATTGTGCTAGAAGGTACAGTGGTAAGTGCCATGTAGAATACAACTAAAGTGTGTTGGGAATATTGAAGATGCAAATATCACTTTAAAATGGGCATACATCAGGAAGACATTTCTAGAAGAGGTAGTATTTGAGCTGAGTCTTGAAAACTTTGACCATGTGACAATGGAAGACAGATATTCTATATAGTGAAAATAGCAAAAGCAAAGGTGGGGATGTAGGAAGTCAGAGTTTGCAATCTGATGACATGGGTTAAAATAAAAAGGGGAAATTGGGGCAACTGGGGACTGTGGGTGTGATCCAACCAAGGCACCTGTTTGAACCTGAGCAACTGCAGCCTGCAAGGCAAGACTTTGGGATCTGCAAGGGCACAGCTACAGCGGGAGTGGGTCTTTGAGTCATAAGCATGAGTCAGAAATAGATTCAGAGAGAATTCAGAACTACCTGGCTTCATGATCCTTCAGATGCCTTGGGTTACCTTGAGTGGTGGTATGTATAAAGGTTAAGAGCAGGAGCTCTAGGGTCAGATGACCTGAGTTAAAATCCTGCCTCTGCTACATGCTTTATGTGAGTCGTGTTTTTTCTATAAATTGGGATTGTAAAAGGTATCCATCTCATAGTGAAGGTTGTGAGGAATAAAGGAGTTAATACATATAAAGCACTTGGAACTGTGCACAGTGCCTCACCCAGGTAATTCTCCTAACAGCTGTTAGCTGCAACTGTTGTCAGAGACTGCCCCGAGGAAATTCTGTCAGTATCAAAGATATTGGGACAACCTGAACTGTACATATCATAGGGGAAGGGGTTTCTGGTTTCTCTTTTGTGCAGTCAGTTCATTGTGATGTGGGACTTAGTAAGCATTTCATGATCATGCCCAGGAGGTTGTACTTCATAAAATATTATAAAAAATAATCTGCATTCATTGTAGACAAACCAGAAAGTAGAGAAGAGTAGAAGATAATAAAATCCATTCGTATTATTACTCAAACCACTAATAAAGTTTAGTATTTCTTTACAGTCTTGTTTCTGTGTGTGAGAGTGCGAGAGTATGAGTGGTATCTGTCTATGTTAATATTGAAATAATACCATGTTGTACAGTTTTGCATCCTGCTTTAGATATCATAAGAATTTAACTTCTTAATTTGTTTTTTGCTTTATGTTTCCTACCAATATACACTGATGGTATATAAGGAATGTACAGATTTTGTATATTTGATTTTTATCTTGCTACTTTTTTCTAATAATTCTTCATTTTTTGTGGACAATAAAAAAACTTGCTTTCTCTTCCTTTTCAATACATAAACTTGATTTTTCTATTTCTTGACATTAATTTCATAATGATTCTAGGACAATTATAAAAATAGTTGTAATGGTGGGGATCCCTCTCTTACTCCTGTTTGTTTTTCTCCATTAGAAATGATCCTGCAGTATCCCTCTATTCCTAGATAACTATAGCTGGACTTTTTTTCTTTTAAATCAAGAATGGATTATAACCTGTAAAAAGTACCTTTTAGGCAATTGATCTGATATATTATATGCATACATTTACTTATATTAAATCATCTTCAATTTTTTATAAGAGGTCTCTTAATCATGAGAGATTCTCTTAAATATTCTGATATTTCAAATTTCCTGTAGTTATATTTGGCATTTTGCTTCTGTAGTCACAACTAAAGTTGCTCTCTAGTGATATTTCATATATTTCTTCCAAAAATTTTATATTTTTAGTATCAAATATATGCTAACTTCATAAAAAGTCTATAGGACCTAGAGAGAATGATGCCAAATGAAACAAGTTAGACAAATACCATATGATTTTACTTATATGTAGAATCTAAAAATCAAGACACAACAAAAAGCTCATAAATACAGAGAACAAACTGGTGGTTGTCAGAGGAAAGGGAAGTAGAGGGATGGGCAAAATGGTGAAGGAGAATGGGAGGTACAGGCTTCCAATTATGGAATGAATAAGTCACAGGGATGAAAGGTACAGACACAGAAAATATAGTCAACGGTATTGTATAGCACTGTATGGTGACAGATGGCAGCTACACTTCTGGTGAGCATAGCATAACATATAGACTTGTCCAATCACTATGTTGTACCTCTGAAACTTACATAACATTGTCTGTCAACTACAATTTTTTTAAAAAGTATTGGGAAGCTTAAAATTTTTTCTGGTGCTGCAGGACAGTTTACATAACATGAGAATATTCTATTCATTGAAGTTAAATCAAACATTTCAGTTTTATGAGGCTAGAGATTGCTACTAGGGTAATTATTTCTTTCACAATTTTTTTGAATTTCTTGCCTGTTTCTGGTTTACTTGGGTATTGAGACTGTTCTGGAATATATTTTAATTTATATGTTCCTACAATTGTATCTATTTTATTGAAATTTTCCATTTAAATAATATAGAGTTATAGGGAGTATTCTCTTAAAATTTAATTTTTTCTTTTTCTATCTCTGGCTATCATCCTTTCTAATTCTTTTTTTTTTTTTTTTAAAGATTTTATTTATTTTTTAGAGAGCGAGCGAGAGAGAAACAGCATGAGAGGGGAGAGGGTCAGAGGGAGAAGCAGGCTCCCCGCTGAGCCGGGAGCCCGATGTGGGACTCGATCCCAGAACCCTGGGATCATGACCTGAGCCAAAGGCAGACGCTTAACCATCTGAGCCACCCAGGCGCCCCTTTCTTTTTTTTTTTAAGATTTATTTATTTATTTGAGAGAGTGAGAGCTTGCGTGGTGGAGGAACAGAGGGAGAGGGACAGAGAAACTTAAGCAGACTGCCCTGAGCGCAAAGCCCAATGCAGGGCTCGATCTCATGACCCTAAGATCATGACCTGAACAAAAACCAAAAGTTGGATGCTCAACCAACTGCACCACCCAGGCACCCCAATAACCCTTCCTTATTGTTTGTATTCATCCCTTTTCTTCTTGCTTATTCTTGCCCAGATGATAGTCTATCTGATTATTTACATAGACCTATATTTTCTTATTATTTTTTTTAAAGATTTTATTTATTTATTTGAGAGAGAGAATGAGAGAGAGAGCATGAGAGGGGTGAGGGTCAGAGGGAGAAGCAGACTCCCTGCTGAGCAGGGAGCCCGATGTGGGACTCGATCCCAGGACTCCAGGATCATGACCTGAGCCGAAGGCAGTCGCTGAACCAACTGAGCCACCCAGGCGCCCTTCTTATTATTTTTTAATCTGAGTATAGTTGATACACAATGTTACATTAGTTTGGATGTACACCTTAGGGATTTGACAAGTTTATACATTATGCTATGCTTAACAGAAGTGTAGCTACAGGAGAGCTGCGTGGCTCAGTTGGTTAAACATCTGCCTTTGGCTCAGGTCATGATTGCAGGGTCCTGGGATCGGGCTCCTTGCTCAGCAGGGAGCCTGCTTCTCCCTCTGCCTGCCACTCCTTCTGCTTGTGCTCCCTCTCTCTCAAATAAATAAATAAAATCTTAAAAAAAAAGTGTACGGGGCGGAGCAAGATGGCGGAGGAGTAGGAGACCTGGATTTCGTCTCCTCTCAGGAATTCAGCTGGGTAGGGATCAAACCATTCTGAACACCTACAAACTCAACAAGAGATTAAAGAAAAGAAGAGCAACAACTCTCTCAGAAAAGCGACCACTTTCTGGAAGGTAGGACGTGTGGAGAAGTGAATCCGAGGCGATATTCGGGAGGATAGATGGCGGGGAAGGGGCCTCCGTCGGCCGCTTCTGGCAAGTGATAGAACCACGGAGCACAAAATCG
>NW_028038701.1:0-494 GCF_054177405.1 Leptonychotes weddellii | reverse complement strand
GTTTCCAGACTCCTCCCCTCTCTAGAGGATGGAGGGATGGGGCTGAAAACGCCAAGCTTGTGATCATGACTTGGCCTTTCTTGTGACCAGCCTCCATGAGTGGCCTTCAGGAGCTCACTCAGAGTCACCTCAATAGAACAAAAAATGCTCCCGGTGTTCTTATCACTTAGGAAATTACAAGGGTCTCTGTGCCAGTTAAAGGGCATAGAGACCAATACATAGTTTCTGTTATCTTGCAGCAAGTTCTTTAACTTGTATGCCTCGGTTTCCACATCTGTAAGCGGCTTGTTTAGAATCCTGCTTGGCGTACACAGGAAGCCCCATCTGCCTGTGAAGTTCATGACAGCAAGGACTCCATCTCACCACCATGCATCGAGCTCCTAACATAGTACCTGGTACTCACAGGTGCTCAGCAAGTATTTTTTTTTTTCATTTTTTTTTTATTCTTATGTTAATCCCCATACATTACATCATTAGTTCTAGATGAAGTGTTC
>NW_028038700.1:0-494 GCF_054177405.1 Leptonychotes weddellii | reverse complement strand
CAGCCTCCCCATGTGTTGTGCCCTCATCTCTTTCCCTGTGCCTGACACAGACTAAAGGGAAATTCGTTTTCATGATGCCCACAGAGTTATTCAAAGAGCAAGCATTTGGTGAATATTTGGAGTAAACCCTGAGCTTGGCCCATTAGCTGGGGTTTCGCGCACAGTGCCTCCAGGCAACTTTGGCACACAGCCACTGTCCGCATAAACCAATGTGATCATTCCCTGCTGGAGACCTCTGAAGGCTTTCTTTCCCAATGTGATAAAACCATTCATCTTTCCAAGGGCACAAAGAGTCATCATAATTTGCTCTGACCTAATTGACCAACCACCTTGCCGACCACACTCCCTTTCAGGTGTATTATGTTTCTCCAGTGGCTTGGGACTCCTCACCATTTGGAAAACCCCTGTTCTCGTCCACCTCTTATTGGTCGCTTTTCTGATGAGAGAGTTGTTGCTCTTCTTTTCTTCAATCTCCTGTTGAGTTTGTAGGTGTT
>NW_028038699.1:0-494 GCF_054177405.1 Leptonychotes weddellii | reverse complement strand
TCTGCATGGAGCACTGGGTGTTATGCACAAATAATGAATCATGGAACACTACATCTAAAACTAATGATGTAATGTATGGGGATTAACATAAGAATAAAAAAAAAAGAATTCTTTCAATTGAAACAATTTTGAGGGGAGTCATACCTTATAATAAAAAAATACAAAATATAAAAAAAATTATCTTTAATTTTCACATCATAAAATCTTAGAACAAGTTATTTTAATTTTAATATAATGTAAGCTTTATGTCAATAAAAAATAAAATCTTTCTTTTATTATGTTATGTTAGTCACCGTACATTACGTCATTAGTTTTTGATGTAGTGTTCCATGATTCATTATTTGTGTATAACACCCAGTGCTCATTGCAGCAAGTGCCCTCCTTAATACCCGTCACCGGGCTAACCCATTCCCCCACCCCTGACACCCTCAGTTTGTTTCCTGGAGTCCAGAGTCTCTCATCGTTCGTCTCCCCCTCTGATTTCCCCCCCTTTA
>NW_028038698.1:0-494 GCF_054177405.1 Leptonychotes weddellii | reverse complement strand
AAACAATGAATCATGGAACACTACATCTAAAACTAATGATGTAATGTATGGGGATTAACATAAGAATAAAAAAATTTAAATAAAAAAAAGATAATTCCATTTGTTGTGGCATTTTCAGACCTTGGGACTAGGACCCACAGGTCAAAATTACATGGAAGAAATATTCAGCTCCACACAAGTGGAGCTCTGACCATTGGAATTTTCCAAACCTGGACTAGGAGGTTTCTGCAGCTGATGAGCCCCATCTCAGGAGGTGGTATCACTTGGAGTCCACACAACTGTACAGCTTGAGCTTAGTGTTCACAGCATTGTAAAAAATTCAGAACAGCTTAAGTAAAACCAGTGAATCACCAAAGTAGTAATTAGTGAAAATTTATCATGCACACACCAAAAAGACTGTTTGCAAACTGGGAACCCTCAAACCAGGACATAGAATGAGGCTCAGGGGTATATTGTTATAAAGCAGCTTAAATAGTGAGAAAGCAATGACTATT
>NW_028038697.1:0-494 GCF_054177405.1 Leptonychotes weddellii | reverse complement strand
ATCAAAAACTAATGATGTAATATATGGTGATTAACATAACATAATAAAATAAAAAAAAATAAAAGAGCACAAAGTTTCTCTCAGGGAAAAAAAAAAATTTAGAGAAGTAAGGGGTGCCTGGGTGGCTCAGTTGGTTAAGCGTCTGCCTTCGGCTCAGGTCATGATCTCAGACTCCTGGGATTGAGCCTCGAGTCGGGGTCCCAGGGAGCCTGCTTATCCCTCTCCTCCCTGCTCATGCTCTCTCTCTCGCTATCTCTCAGTCTCTCAAATAAGTAAATAAAATCTTAAACAAATAAAATAAAATTAAATTAAATTAAATAATAGAGAAGTAGAATAAGGATTCCCTGCATCTTAAAGCCTAAGTTAAATTAATAAGTTCTGATGCTGAGGATTGTCAGTGATTAATGAGAAGAGAGATACAGAACAATGACCCCAAGTAATGAGCTGTATTATTGCAAGGGATGTGGACTTATTCACAGAAAATGAGCTACCTA
>NW_028038696.1:0-494 GCF_054177405.1 Leptonychotes weddellii | reverse complement strand
GGTTACAGCTGCACCCACGTGGCCTCAGGACAGGTGCATCCAAGTCCCAGGAGCCCTGGAGCCTCGGCCACCCTCCTCTGCCGCCCTCCGTGATGCTCGTTCATCAGGTCACCTCCCTGAGCCTCTGCCTTCCCCTCTGAAAACCAGCAGTTGCACCCCTTTCCCTGGGGACTGTCAGGAAGATTAAGGGATCATGGACCCAACATACCGGCTCCCAGGAGACACTCTGTAAGTGGGGCTCTGTCTCCTTCCCTCTCTGATCCCGGCTCAGGCCACCGCAGGAAGTACGGGAGCAGCTCATGCCCTGCCACTGGCCGGCTCTGGAATGCACTCTGCAGCCCAGGCTGGGAGCGCACCTGTCAGCGGGAGCCCGGGGCTCTGGTCACCAGCTGAAACCAGCTGCCCTTCTCTGGCAGGAGGCGGGGGGCCCAGTCCTCACTACACAACGGCTGCCCACCCGCCTTGCCTGCCTGGCCCTGTGGCCCCTTCCGGAG
>NW_028038695.1:0-494 GCF_054177405.1 Leptonychotes weddellii | reverse complement strand
ATTAACATAAGAATAAAAAATAAATAATAAATAAATAAAGAAGTTTGAGTATACAGGATTTGTAGGCAAGTTGGATAAAAACGTGAGAGAAAAAAAGTCAAGGACGTTTCTAAGTTTTTAACCTGAGCAAATGGAAGGATAGAGTTGCCATTTATGAAATGGAGAAAAATTGGGGGGAAGCACATTTGGTGGGGGCAGGTAAGTCAGAAATTTGGACATTAGCTATGTGGGAGGAGAGTCTGAGTAAGCAATTGTCAGTAGGAGTCTGTGGGTTAGGCAAATCCTCACTACAGATCTCTTGATCCTTAAGACTGTGAGGTCAGGAGTGCAGACGGGAGAGTAGAGCAAGGATGAAGTTCTTGGACACTCATTATATAGAGTTCAAGGCAATAAGAAGAATGAAACAAATGGGACTGAGAAAGAGTAGTCAGGAAAGAAAGAATTTGGGAGAGTGCAGTGTCTCAGAAGCCAAATGAAGAAAGTCATTAAAGAAA
>NW_028038694.1:0-494 GCF_054177405.1 Leptonychotes weddellii | reverse complement strand
TGTACTTGTCATTTGAGACTTCAGACCTGTTCAAGCTGGAGTCTAGAGTGTGAATCAGACAAAGAGAACTAAACATTCTACAAGTATGTTAATGGAGGAGGTACTTTGTTTCTTAGTTTAACATTATATAGTAATGTTTAATAAAATATATACAAATATTAGGTTATAGCTCTATGAATTTATACACACACACACACACACACACAAGCTTCATCCAACTCAAGATAGAGAGCATGTCCATCACTCTCAAAGGCTCCCTGATGTCTCTTCCCATTCATTGTCTAGACTTCTCATGTTGATAATCACTGTACTTATTTCTGTAACTATAGAATAGCTTTGCCTGTTCTGAACTCATGTAAGTGGGATTGTACAGAATGTATTAGGTGGATGAACAGAGGCACTATGAACACTCCTTTACATATCATTTGGCATTCATAGGCACTCATCTTTGTAGGCTATATACCAAGGAGTAGAATTGCTGGGTCAGGAAGTGG
>NW_028038693.1:0-494 GCF_054177405.1 Leptonychotes weddellii | reverse complement strand
ATAATTTCAGTCCTCATCTAGACTCAGTCCAAGAATCACAGAGCTTCCTGCCATAGTGTAAATCAAGAGATGGCCCTTCTGCCAGCCACCCCAAGTGGGGCAGTCTCATGGTTTGCAAACAAACCCGTCTGTAGGCACATCCTCCTCCCACGATGCTCTACCCTCCATATTCCAAACTCCTACCTTGTTCAATTCCACTACATTTGTAAAAGATCTAGGCCCAGTCTTAGTTTCTGGCTGCTAAAAGGTTCATTGTGTGAGTTCATATCAAATCCCAAACCTGAGTCTATCTGAAGCATCATTCCTGAGACTGGAGTAGAGGAAAACCTGTCCCTTCCATTGGTGTTTAGGGAAGGACTTCAAGCGAGAACCTACCAGGTAAGGTATTCCTGATGTCCCAATACAGGAAGGCTTTGAACCAAATTAAGGTGCTTGAATCCCACAGTTTATTAAATTAATTTGAAATAAAAAAACAAGGGGAGGCAAGGGATAGA
>NW_028038692.1:0-494 GCF_054177405.1 Leptonychotes weddellii | reverse complement strand
ATGGGGCAAGGCTGTGATATCACCTCCCCTCTCATCACGTCCTCACGCAGTGTTTTCCATAAATGAGCAAAAAGCCCAGCCGAGTTCGCCCCAAGGTCGGTCGGCGCCCGGGGGAGGGTTCAGTTCCAGGCGGCGGGTTACCTGGCTGACCCGAAGGTGGCGGAGCCAGAGCCCGGCAGGCGGAGTCGCAAGGGGCTCCCCACCCCAGGCGGGGAGGAGGAGACGGGGAAGAAGACTGAGGAGGGGACGCTCCGCCCCAGTGTCCCCGACCCCTCACCCCAGTGCCCCGCACCCGGCTCTCGCTCCCCGCACCACCTTCTACAGGCTGGGGCCGTGCCCCCGCCTCCCGGCCGCCCCTGGCCCTGGCCCTCGCCCCCGGGTCTGCACCCCTCACCCTCCCGCCCTGGACCGCACCCCAAACCCGGGCCGCGCCCCCTCCCGCGTCCCCGTCCCCGGATCGCGTCCCCCTAACCCATCTCTACCCCTCACCCTTC
>NW_028038691.1:0-9816 GCF_054177405.1 Leptonychotes weddellii | reverse complement strand
GGCGGCATCACAATTCCGGACTTCAAGCTGTATTACAAAGCTGTAATCATCAAGACAGTATGGTACTGGCATAAAAACAGACACATAGATCAATGGAACAGAATAGAGAGTCCAGAAATGGACCCTCAACTCTATGGTCAACTAATCTTCGACAAAGCAGGAAAGAATGTCCAATGGAAAAAAGACAGTCTCTCCAGCAGATGGTGTTGGGAAAATTGGACAGCCACATGCAGAAGAATGAAACTGGACAATTTCCTTACACCACACACAAAAATAGACTCAAAATGGATGAAATGCCTATTATTTAAAATAACAATAATATCAGTGCCTTGTGGAGTTACATTGTATATAGAAGCGAAATATAATAGCTAAAAGTATGGGAGCAGGTAAATGGAGTTTTACTGATGTATAATTTTTACACTTATCATGAAGTGGTAAAGTACTAATTTAAGGTAGACTGTAATAAATTAAGTATGCATGAGGGTGCCTGGATGGCTCAGTTGGTTAAGCGACTGCCTTCAGCTCAGGTCATGATCCTAGAGTCCCAGGATCGAGTCCCGCATCGGGCTCCCTGCTCGGCAGGGAGTCTGCTTCTCCCTCTCCCACTCCCCGTTTGTGTTCCCTCTCTCGCTGTGTCTTTCTCTGTCAAATAAATAAATAAAATCTTTAAAAAAAAAAAAATTAAGTATGCATGATGTAACCTCTAGCTATCTGAAGCAGGATTTCTCAACCTTATCTCAACCTTATGACTTTTTGGACTTGATAACTCTTTGTTGTGGGAGATTCTCTTGTGTATTGCAAGATGTTAAACAGTATCCCTGGACTCACTCATCCTCTAGATGCCACTAGCACTTTCCCCCCATGAGTGACAACCAAAAATATTTCCAGACATTGCCAAATATCCCCAGGGTAGCAAAATCACTCTGGTTGAGAAATACTGCTCTAGATTAACTACCAAAAACAATAGAAAATGATGTAAACAAAATGCTAATAGAAGACTCAAAATGCAAATAATAATAAAGAGAAACTTGATTAAACCAAAGTAAGGCAGGATAAGAGGAACAAAGAAGCAATGGACAAATGAGACAAACAGAAAATAATAGCAAGGTGGTCAGCTTAAATACAGCTATATCATTAATTACATTAATATAAATGAACTAAATGGTATTTACAAGAGATATTTTACATATAAAGATACAGATAGATTGAAAGTAAAATGATGGAAAATATGCCAGGCAAACACTAACAACAACAACAACAAAGCTGTCATGGTTATATGAATGTTAGGTTAAATAGTCTTTAAGGCAAGAAGTATTACTGGAGATAAAGAAACACATTTCATAATGCCTTAAAAAGAGCAGTAGTCCTCAAACTACAAAGTAGATACTATCTTTTATTCCAATTTTTACAAATGAGGAATCTAAGTCACAGAAACATTGTGGGACTTACACAGGTAGTAAATAATGGATCCAGAACAAGCTTATGCTTCTAAATACTATATAGTATTCTTTGGCAAAAAAAAAAAAAGGCGGGGGGACCATTTCATGGTGCCTGGGTGGCTCAGTCGGTTAAGTGTCTGCCTTCGCCTCAGGTCATGATCCCAGGGTCCTGGGATCAAGTCCTGCATTGGGCTCCATGCTCAGCAGGAAGCCTGCTTCTCCCTCTCCCTCTGCCTGCCTGTCTGCCTACTTGTGATCTCTCTCTCTCTGTCAAATCAATAAATAAAATCTTAAAAATTTTAAAAAAAGGACCATTTCTCTTCATGATTGAAATTAAAGGATTGCAGTACCCAAGGAACAATGACACTTTTCTATATTTCTTTAGGGAAGCAGGGCAGTTTCTCCACAAAGGCATTAATTATTCAAATGTAAACTTCAACCAGAATGAGGCCTTTTTATGTCTTTTAAGTTGTGAAGGTAACAGAAAAACATTCTATGATACCATACCCTAAGTGTAAAGTTTCGTTCAGCACAGCTGTGGTCTGGGATCCTCGTAGAACACTTCAAGCTACTTCCAAGAATCAAGTCAAATCATCTCTTTTTAGATTGCTATAAAACAAAGTGGAAACTTTCTTTTTCCATTACTACTCAAACTGCTTCAACAAAGCAAGTCTTATATTCCTGGGGGAAGCATAGAAAGGATATGAGTAAAATTTAATTTTGCCAGTAAAGTAAATAAAAAAGAAAATTTCCAGTAAGTCATATTCCTCTGTTCTCTGGGAAATAACATTTTCAGTCTGACTCTCCTGAAAAAGGCTCTGGACAGGTTGGGAACCCACTAATCTGCAAGGAACCATTTGATCTTTGAATAATTTTTGTACTTTAAAAAATATGTTATTAGTTATCTTATAAAACTAATACATACTAGAAAGGGAAAAAATGGTAAGGAGAACCCTGGGAAGCACATCCTTAACCTAGTGATCAAGGTTAACATCAGCAATGATAAGTCATGTTATTTACGTACTCCTTATATGATGATGTGCAAAAAGAGCACATCACTTCTATGGTATTTCCCCCCAAAACTCATAACCCTAAGTGTAATCATGATTAAAATATCAGATAAATACAAATTGAGGCATATTCTACAAAATACCTGACCAATACTCCTCAAAACTGTGAAAGTCATGAAAAAACAAGAAAAGAAACTATCACAGACTAGAGCAGACTAAGAAGGCATGACAACTAAATGCAGTGTAGTATACTGGATTAGATCCTGGAAATGAAAAATGGAATTAATGGGAAAAAATGGCAAAATATGATTAAAGTCTGGAGCTTAGTTCATTCTTTACCAATGTTGGTTTCTTAGTTTTGACAAATATGCCTTGATAATGTAAGGTGATAGCATTAAGAGAAACCGAAACTATGTACTGTGTTTGCAACTTTTCTATAAATCTAATGATGTTGAGCATCTTTTCATGTACTCGGTTGCCCTCCATATATCCTCTTTGGTGAAGTGTTTGTTCACGTGTTTTGACTATTTTAAAACTGGATTCTTGGTTTTCTTCCTGTTGTGGTTTTTATTTTATTTTTTAATATTTAAATAAGCTTTACAATTTTAGACTGTATTTAGATTTACAGAAAAAAATGCAAAGTTGATATAGAGAAGTTCCATATATTCCACCTAGTTTTCCCTATCATTAACATCTTACATTGGTTTGGTACATTTGCTACTATTAATGAAAGAATGTTGATATATTAAATTCACACTTTATTCAGATGTCTTTAGTTTTAACCTAATGTCATTTTGCTGTTCTAGGATCCGATTCAGGATACACTTTACATTTAATCATCATGTCTCTTTAGGCTCCTCTTGGCTGTGACAGTTTCTTAGACATTCCCTGTTTTCAATGACCTTAACAGTTGAGAGGTGTACTAGTCAGGTATTTTGTAGATTGTCCCTCAACTTACTTTTTTAATGATCTTCTTATGATTAGAATAGAATTTGGGGAGGAAGACTAGAGAGGTAAAATACCATTTCATCACATCACATCAAGGGTACATTCTATCAGCAAGACTTATCAATGTTGATGCTAATCTTGATCACCTTCTAACAACTCTATATGAGTCCTTGACCACATATGTGATTTGCAAATATTTTCTCCCAATCTTTAGCTTGTCTTTTGATTTTCCTTACATTGTTTTTTATCAGAAAAAGTTTCAATTTTGATGGAGTTTAATGTATCAAGATTTTCTCATATGGGTCTTATTTTTGTTATCATGTCTAAGAACTCTTTTCCCAACCCCCGGTTATGAAATCCTACTATACTTTCTTTTAAAAGTTTTATAGTTTTACATTTTACATTAAGTTATATGATCCATTTTGAGATACATTTTGTATAAGGTGAATAAAGATGTTACAGTTTTCAGCATATAGATCCTGTACATATTTTCTTTATTGTTTTTCTAATTACAATTTCATCTATCTCTGCTCTAATCTTTATTATTTCTTTCCCACTGCTAGTTTTGGGTTTAATTTAATCTTCTTTTTCTAGTTACTTATGGTGTACAATTGGGTTATTAGTTTGAGGTCTTCAATTTTTGATGTAGATGTTTACAGCTATAAATTTTCTTCTAAGCACTACTTTCACTGCATCCCACAAGTTTATTATGTTGTGTTTTCATTTTTACTCACTTCAAGGTGTTTCCTAATTTCTTTTGGGATTTATTCTTTGACTCATTGTAAGAGTGTATTTTTAAACTTCTGCATATTTATGAGTTTTCTAATTTTCTGGCTTTATTCCATTATCATTGGAAAATATACTTTCTATAATCTCAATCTTTTAAATTTATTGAGACATTTTCTGTGGCCTGATATATGGTCAATGATGGAGAATCTTTCATGTGCAGTTGAGAAGAATGCAAATGCTGTCTTTATATTGGTGAAGTGTTCTGTATATGTTTGCTAGATTTAATTGGTTAACAGTGTTGTTCAAGTCTTCTGCTTTCTTATTCTGTCTGGTTGTTCTATCCATTATTGAAAGTAGGATACTAAAGTCTCCACCTATTATTGTAGATTGTCTATTTCTTCCTTCAATTATATCAATGTTTGTTTCATATTTAGGGGCTCTGCTTTTAGGTACATGTATGTTTATAATTATTATATTTTCTTGAATTATTGAAACTTCTATCAATATATAATGTCTTTCTTTGTGTCTTATTCCTTTTTATTACTTAAATTCTATTTTGTCTGATGATGATATAGGTACCCTGGCTCTCTTATGGTTACTATCTGTATGGTCTATCTTTTCCTATCCTTTTTATGTCTTTGTATCTCAAACGAGTCTCTTTTAGACAGAATTTAGATGGATCATGTGTTTCTTTCCAATCTTCAAATATTTTCTAATTGAAGAACTTATTCCATTTACATTTAAAGTAATTACTTTTAAGGAAGAACTTCTGTTATCTAGCTATTTGTTTTCTGTATGTCTTATATGCTTTTTTGTTCCCAATTCTTTTTTTACTGCCCATTTCTCATATTTAGTTGATGTTTTCTAGTGTACCATTTTTATTCCTTTGTTTACTTTTCTGTATACTTTTTAGTTATATTTTCTTAATAGTTATCTTGGGGATGCCAGTAAACATCCTAAATTTATAACAACCCAGTTTTAATACTACAAACTTAATTTCAATAGTATACAAACACTCCACTCCTATATGTCTCTACCTTTTCCCTTTATTGTTGCCACAAATCACATCTTTATACACTGTGTGCCTAATAATGTAAATTTCTAAATATTGATTTATGCATTTGTCTTTTAATAACACAGGAAAAAATAGAGGAGATACAAACCACAAGCACAGTAATAATGGCTTTTCTATTTACCTGAGTAGTTGCCTTTACCAGTGTTCTTTATTTCTTCATGTGATGTTAAGTTATTGTCTAGTTTCCTTTCATTTCAGCTTAAAGGACTCTCTTTAGCTTTTTTTTAAATATATAGCAGGTCTACTAGTAATAAACTCCCCAAGCTTTTGCGTTATTATTTTCTCCTTCATTCTTCAAAGATAGTTTTGTTGGAGGTAGAATGTCATCCCACTGCCTTCTGGCTACTGTGGTTTCTGGTGAGAAATCAGCTATTAGTGGTTTTTTTATGATTTATTTATTTACTTTAGAGAAAGAGAAAGCGAGAGCACTAGCAGAGGGAGGGGTAAAGGGAGAGGGAGAGAATCCTCAATCAGACTCTGTACTGAGCATGGAGCCCGACAGAGAGCTGGATCCCAGGATCCTGGGATCATGACCTGAGCCGAAATCCAGAGTCGGCTGCTTAACCGACTGAGCCACCCAGGTGCTCCTCAGATGTAAATATTATTGAGGATTCCTTGTATGTGAAAGTCTGCTTCTCCCTTACTGATTTCAAACTTCACTCTTTGTCTTAGGCTCATGGAATTTTGACTATAATGTGTCTCTGGGTGGATCTTTTTTAAGTTTTTTTGTTTAGAGTTTGTCAATCTTCCTGGGTGTGTAGATTCATGTTTTTCATCAAATTTGGGAAGTTTTTGACTGCCATTATTTTTTCAAATATCCTTTCTGACCCATTTTCTCTATCTTCTTCTGGGACTCCCATAATGCATACTTTGGCTCACTTGATGGTCTACCACAGGTTCCCTAGGAGCTGTTCATTTTTCTTCATTCTTTTTTTCTTTTTGTTTCTCAAGCTGGATAATTTCAATCATCCTATTTGATGTTCATTGATTCTTTCTTCTGCCTGCTCAAGTTTGTTGTACCTCCCTAGTGAATTTTTCATTTTAGTTATTGTATTTCTAAGCTCCAGAATTTCTTATTTTCTCCTTTTAATATTTTCTATCATTTTATTAATGTTTTCATTTTGTTCATACATTGTTTCCTGGGTTTTTTATTGTTGTTGTTGTTGTTCTTTTCCACATTTAATTGGTTAACAGTGTTGTTCAAGTCTTCTGCTTTCTTATTCTGTCTGGTTTCTTCTCCTAGCTCTTTGAGCATATTTAAGACAATTGATTTAAAGTCTGTCTGGTAAGTCCAATGTCTAGGCTTCCTCGGGAACAGGTTCTATTTTTCCTTTGAATGAGCCATAATTTCCTATTTCTTTATATGTTTTGTACCTTTTTATTGCAAACTGGACATTTGAATATTGTGTGATAACTCTGGAGATTAAATTCTTCCCCTTTCCCAGGGTCTGTTTTTCTTCACTGTTGAAAATTTAGCTTATGTGCAGTCAGTGTTTGACTGATATTTCCTTGAATGCTAGGAGCTTTAAAAAAAAACAAAAACACCCAATCCCAGTTGTTATAGATTGACTCTGCTGGGACACTCCTTTAACATTTAGCTAGGCCATTAACAATTCTGCCTCAGCCTTTGTTTTCTACTTTCACTGAACCTGTAGATCAGCCAGTGGTGAAAAGTTAGGGTCTTGTAAGGTCTTTTCTAAGCATGGTCTTTTCCTGGGCATGTGTGTGGCTTTCCAAATTTCCCAGTATACATGAGCACTCTTAAATTCCCTTATTAAAAAAAAAAAAGATGAGCCCTATAATTGCCCCAGATTCCTGCCTGGTAGTATCTGAGTATCTGCCCAAGTTGAGGATATAGAGAATTCAAGGAGGCCAAGACACCTAGAATTTACAAGGCAGATTACTGGAGGTAAGAGAGCTACAGAGAGAGAGAGAGAGAAATGGGGAGAGTGGAGAGGAGAGAGGGAAGATAGGATAGGAGAGAGAACAGAAGAGAGAGCAGAGCACTCAAGATCTACAGAGGGTTTCCTGAAAATCTTTAGCTGACTACTGATCGGTACATTCATGTAAGGAAACCACCTGTGCCTGGGAGGATTAAGGAAACAATGGAAAGGAGTATGAAGAGCAATTCTCAGAGCTCACACAGGGTGAGGAATAGTTTGTATTCCCACCAGCCAGAATGGAAAACTCCATAATTCCAGGGCATCAGGTTCAGTACCCACAAAGGTATTACCTCAGTAGTGAGGACACTAGCTCTGGACTAGAAGCTGCTCTCGTCATTCCACATAACAAGGTTTAAAAGCAATCTTCAAAAGAATCAAATGATTTTCAAGTAATTTAACATCAGCCTACACAAAGCTCAAAAAAGAAATTTTTAAAACTCCAGCACCCATCAATGAAATATTCACAATGGAAAACATCCAATAAAAAATTACTGGGCATGCAAAGAAGCATAAAAATACAACCCATAATAAGAATAAAATTGAGTCAATAGATAAACACATAAGAGAAACATATGATAGAATTATTAGACACAGACATGAAAGCAGCTATTATAGCTATATGCCATCTGTTCAAAAAGGTAGAAGAAAGCATGAATATGTTAAGAGACATGGAAGACCCAATGTAAACTTCAGAAAAATTAAATGTCTGTGATGAAAAATAGCCTAAATGGATGGGCAAAAGACATGAACAGACATTTCTCCAAAGGAGACCAACAGACAACATGAAAAGATGTTTATCATCACTTACCATAAGGGAAATGCAAATCAAAATTATAATGAGATATTACCTCATACCCATGAGAATGGCTAAAATCAACAACATAAGAAACAACAGGTGTTGGTAAGGATGTGGAGAGAGTCCCCAGGTGGGAATGCAAACTGCTACAGCCACTCCAGAAAACAGTATGGAGGTTCCTCAAAAAGTCAAAAATAGAACTACCTATGATCCAGCAATCACACTACTGGGTGTTTACCCAAAGAATACAAGAACACTAATTCAAAGGGATAATGCACCCCTGTGTTTATAGCAGCATTATTTACAATAGCCAAGATACGGAACTGGACCAAGTATCCGTTGATTGATGAATGTCTCTTTCTCTCTGTAGCTCTCTTACCTCCAGTAATCTGCCTTGTAAATTCTAGGTGTCTTAGCCTCCTTAAATTCTCTATATCTTCAACTCGAGCAGATACTCAGATACTACCAGGCAGAAATCTGGGGCAATTGTAGGGCTCCTCTTTTTTTTCCTTCTCTTGGAGATAACTATCCTGTGGTGACTATTGTTCAATGTCTGAAGACCATTCTTTTGTGTGTTTTGTCCTGTTTTATAGTTGTTCATGTTGGAAAGGTAAATCTGGCCAGAAACCCACCACCTGGTCTTCTATTTATTTTTGTTTTTATATTAACTTTGTTTAAATTGTCTCAAAAAATCTGTGGTGGCTTTTGGTCAAGTTGTTTTCATTTTTAAAGTGTCAATCTTATGAACTATATACAAGTTAGGATTTAGAGGGCAATGTATTAGTTTCCTAGGGCTGCCATATCAAACCACAAATTAGGTGGCTTAAACAACAAAAATTTACTTTCTTACAGTCTCAGAGGCTAGACATCCCAGATCAAGGTGTCAGTGGGGTTAGTTTCTTCTGAGTCTTCTTTCCTTGGCTTGTAAATAGCTGACTGCTCCCTGTGTCTTCACATGGTCTTCCCTCTGTATCTGTGTGTGTCAAAATTTCCTCTTCTTAAAAGGACACCAATCATATTGTATTAAGGCTCACCTGAAAGACCTCATTTTCACTTAATTACCTTTTTAAAGATACTATCTCCAAATTCAGTCACATTCTAAAGTACTGGGGGTTAGGATTTCAATATATGAATTTAAGGGGGGGGGACATAATTCAACCCATAAAAGGAAATAACATAATGACCTATCTAAAGTGGCTTAAATAATAAGTGCATTTATTATCTCACATAACAAAAAGCACAGATATATGATGGTTCCTGGACTGGTGTACTGTTTCAGTGGATTTATCAGAGATTCAGTTGCTCTCCATTTTTAAGCTTTGTCATCCTCAAGTATATCAGTGATATCTTCCTTCATGGTTGCAAGAATGCTACAGCAGTTCTACCCATCACATGCAGACATAACCACTTTCAAAAAAGAAGAAAAGTATTTTCTCCAAAGCATAATTTTTAAAAAATTTTTTTAATTTTTAATTTTTTTTAAATTTTATTATGTTATGTTAGTCACCATACAATACATCATTAGTTTTTGATGTGGTGATCCATGATCCATTGTTTTCGTACAACACCCAGTGCTCCATGCAGTAAGTGCCCTCCTTAATACCCATCACCGGGCTAACCAACCGCCCTCCCCCCTCCCCTCTAAAACCCTCAGTTTGTTTCTCAGAGTCCATAGTCTGTCATGGTTCATCTCTCCCTCCAATTCCCCCCCCCCATTTTTCCCTTCCTTCTCCTAATGTCCTCCATGCTATTCCTTATGTTCCACAAATAAGTGAAGCCATATGATAATTGACTTTCTCTGCTTGACTTATTTCACTTAGCATAATCTCCTCCAGTCCCATCCATGTTGATGTAAAAGTTGGGTATTCATGCTTTC
>NW_028038690.1:0-494 GCF_054177405.1 Leptonychotes weddellii | reverse complement strand
ATGCACAAACAATGAATCATGGAACACTTTATCTAAAACTAATTATGTAATGTATGGGGATTAACATAAGAATAAAAAAAAAAATGAAAGAGTAAATTACTCCATCTAAGAATGGTGTGGGTTTTTACGTAACCACAGTGTGTTCCTAACTCATTCTATTTGTGGTTATTCTAACCCCCACTATTTTTCTCTTATACCCATCCTGTGTTTGTACTCCTGGGTTTGGGTCTTTACAAACACATTTTTTTATTAAGTTTCAACTCTAATTATGATAGGCTTATTTTTCCAGTGCATCGGATCATTCAGAGTTTTATTACTATTTTCTAGAAAATCAAAACCACAACAGATTTGGGACCTGCAATTTTGATACTCACGTTCTTCATTTCTTTGTCTGGAACATCAATAAATAAGCTAAAGAGACAGGCCCTCAGGACGAGTCCCTACTGGGCCATCACTCAACATGTCCGCTGTTCCCACACCATCTCCATCATCCA
>NW_028038689.1:0-494 GCF_054177405.1 Leptonychotes weddellii | reverse complement strand
ATCGTGACCTGAGCCGAAGGCAGTCGCTTAACCAACTGAGCCACCCAGGTGCCCCAGATAAATAAAATCTTTAAAAGAAAATGTAAGCTCAAAGTTAAGACTATAGCTCACAAACTGGGGCAGAGCTTAACCCTGTTTACAGTTGCTCACCCTTCCTGAAAGACTGAATTATAAACCTCAGGTGAAATCCTTGGTGTGCTGAGCACTTTCCAGGCCCCGAGCTCAGTGCAGTGCATGCAATCACTTATGGAGGGGGTCAGTGATCATTTTCTGAAAAGGGCCACAGGGCTTTTGTGGAAACCACTCAACTTTGGTTTTGTGCAAAAGCAGTCACAGGTTTTGTGATGAACTGCGCCCACAAAACTTCATTTACAGGAACAGGCTGCAGCTGGATTTGGCCCCCTGCTCACAGTCAGCCGAGTCCCTGGGTTGTTTATGACAAACCCCATTGTACAGAAGGAAAAACTGAGGTTCAGAAAGATGGGGGTGCTACC
>NW_028038688.1:0-494 GCF_054177405.1 Leptonychotes weddellii | reverse complement strand
ATAATTTCAGTCCTCATCTAGACTCAGTCCAAGAATCACAGAGCTTCCTGCCATAGTGTAAATCAAGAGATGGCCCTTCTGCCAGCCACCCCAAGTGGGGCAGTCTCATGGTTTGCAAACAAACCTGTCTGTAGGCACATCCTCCTCCCACGATGCTCTACCCTCCATATTCCAAACTCCTACCTTGTTCAATTCCACTACATTTGTAAAAGATCTAGGCCCAGTCTTAGTTTCTGGCTGCTAAAAGGTTCATTGTGTGAGTTCATATCAAATCCCAAACCTGAGTCTATCTGAAGCATCATTCCTGAGACTGGAGTAGAGGAAAACCTGTCCCTTCCATTGGTGTTTAGGGAAGGACTTCAAGCGAGAACCTACCAGGCAAGGTATTCCTGATGTCCCAATACAGGAAGGCTTTGAACCAAATTAAGGTGCTTGAATCCCACAGTTTATTAAATTAATTTGAAATAAAAAAACAAGGGGAGGCAAGGGATAGA
>NW_028038687.1:0-494 GCF_054177405.1 Leptonychotes weddellii | reverse complement strand
TGTGGACATTGCTGCTATAAACATTGGGGTGCACGTACCCCTTCGGATCCCTACATTGGCCATAAGATTCTTATCACTAAGAAAGGACTAGCTCGTGCTCTGAAGCAGATTCTCCCTGTAAAACAGGCAGGTGGACTCTTCATCAGCTTCAGCTGTGAGGGTATCAAGGGAGGTTATCAAAGGAGGGTACCAAGGGAGAACTCTGAATGAAGTTTTTTGTTCTTTTCTTCCTGAACAGAAAATGGACAAAAATAAAGATGGAGTTGTTACCATAGATGAATTCATTGAAAGCTGCCAAAAAGTAAGTAATGGTAGTAAAGAAACTGTCCCTTTTGCTTTCATAATAATCAGACTGAGTCAGCTAGCCACCGTGAACTGAGCAAAGCACAACGCTGACCTAAGTTTACCACTTGTACACAGCTAAGAGAAGCCTACCACTCTGAAAACAGGCATCAATTTATAATTCAATTAACTAACATTTATAGAGTGCCTAC
>NW_028038686.1:0-494 GCF_054177405.1 Leptonychotes weddellii | reverse complement strand
GGCTTACCTTCTGCCCTGTCATCTTACTTCAAGGTAGGCATTCAATAAATAAAAATATACATGAGCTACGGGCCTTTCAGTGCCCAGACCTGTTGACAAACGTGAGTAATGGGATGTTGGAGCGGTGTGTCGGCCGGGACGATGGCACAGAAGGCCTCCGTAGGGTGTCCTGGGGGCAGCCGGGCTCGCAGGAGTGGCCACCGAACCCTGAGGTCTTGATCTCAGGACAGGGAGCCTGGGAGGGAGTTGCCGCCTCACGGCTCAGAGACTGGCGTCTCCACTGATGTCCAGGAGACATGTGTACACATCCAGGAGGGAACCACCAGGACGGGCAGCTGCATGCAGGGACCCACGCACCGTGTGCAAGACCATCTACGTTCTGACCAACTTGCACTCTGCAGGAGAAATGCCCCATGTCCTCCATCCGAGTATGGGGTTCCTCACTCTACAGTAGAGATGCCCCGTGTCCTCCATCCGAGTAGGGGGTTCCTCAC
>NW_028038685.1:0-494 GCF_054177405.1 Leptonychotes weddellii | reverse complement strand
CTGTGTCTCTCTCTGTCAAATAAATAAATAAAATCTTTTAAAAAAAAAATAAATAAAAAAAAAACAAAAACAAAGAGCCACTGAATTCCCCAAATCCAAACAGAATGGCCCCCAAAGCCTCAGTTTGTGACCTTGGTCCAATTTCACCACTTGCTTTTAAATAAATGAGTTAACCAGTTTATTTTAGATCATGCCAGTCTTATTTCAAATCAAGCCTTTCACCATCCCAATATAGAAAGTCCTTTATTGACTAAATCTCTGCCCCAAGAGAGCATTTATTCTGTGACTACATGCACTTGTAGACCCCTCTAGCCCTGTGCCCTCTCTCATACCATAACCTTCTAGAAGCAGAAATTGAGCATCTCTCATCTCATCTGCAGAGACACTTAACACATGCCTCAGCCCAGCACACGTGGCTTGAGAGGAAAAGACCACCTTGTTGTCCTTCATTTTTACAGCAACAATTTTGGCTCCTGGAGATTTGTAGGCTCCTT
>NW_028038684.1:0-494 GCF_054177405.1 Leptonychotes weddellii | reverse complement strand
TGAATTCCATCTCCGACATCTTGGTTATATCTGCATCCATTTGTAAATCTGCAGCATATATCATAATCTCTGAGTCTTTCCTATTTTGGGGGTTCCTCTTCCTAGTCATTCTGTTGATGGGTGGTTGAGGGAATGTATAGAGTCCAAATTATTGACCACACCCAAGGAAGATGCACCTGTTTTATAGGGATTTAAGGTTGTCAGCCTCTTGTTCTCCCAGACTGTCTTCTGGGGGAGGGGCCTGCCGTGCTGTTACTCAGGCAACCCTGTTTGGGCAGAGTTGCCCTGCCCCCCGCCATGGCGGGTGATGGGCTCAGTGGGAACCGTTTTTGGGGGGCTTTTGTTCTCTGGCGGCTTTCCTTGACGGCTTTCCACGTCTCTTCCGAGAGTCAGAGCAGAAGGGACCATTTCCAACCGTCTGCCTCAGAGCAGAGAGATCTCAGTCTGTTCTTCAGTGAGCTCTCCAGACCACACTATCTCCATTTCTGTCTGTG
>NW_028038683.1:0-494 GCF_054177405.1 Leptonychotes weddellii | reverse complement strand
AATGAATTTACTATTCTCCCAACAAGGTAGGAAGATCAGTTGTTCACAATCTTACCAGCACGTGGTATTTTCTGTCTTTTTTTTCCTTTTTATCCATTCTGGTAGGCATATAGTGATATCTCATTTTGGTTTTGATTTGCATTTCCTTGATGACTCATGAAGGTGAGCTTATTTTCATATGTCTGTTGGCCATTTGGATTACTACTCTTCAGTGAAGTCCCCATTCAAATATTTTACCCATTTGTCTACTGGGTTGTCTCTTTTTCATACTGATTTGTAGACGTTCTTTATATATGCTATATTAGAGTCCTTTTTCAGATACTTGTACTGAAAGTATCTATTCCCGCTTTGTGAGTTGCCTTTTCCTTCTTTTAATAGTGCCTCATGATAAATAGACTTCCTTAATTTAATTTAATTTTTTTAAATAATTTATTTATTTATTTATTTATTTGACAGAGCATGAACGGGGTGAGGGACAGAGGGAGAAGCAGACT
>NW_028038682.1:0-494 GCF_054177405.1 Leptonychotes weddellii | reverse complement strand
GGTAGCACCCCCATCTTTCTGAACCTCAGTTTTTCCTTCTGTACAATGGGGTTTGTCATAAACAACCCAGGGACTCGGCTGACTGTGAGCAGGGGGCCAAATCCAGCTGCAGCCTGTTCCTGTAAATGAAATTTTGTGGGCGCAGTTCATCACAAAACCTGTGACTGCTTTTGCACAAAACCAAAGTTGAGTGGTTTCCACAAAAGCCCTGTGGCCCTTTTCAGAAAATGATCACTGACCCCCTCCATAAGTGATTGCATGCACTGCACTGAGCTCGGGGCCTGGAAAGTGCTCAGCACACCAAGGATTTCACCTGAGGTTTATAATTCAGTCTTTCAGGAAGGGTGAGCAACTGTAAACAGGGTTAAGCTCTGCCCCAGTTTGTGAGCTATAGTCTTACCTTTGAGCTTACATTTTCTTTTAAAGATTTTATTTATCTGGGGCACCTGGGTGGCTCAGTTGGTTAAGCGACTGCCTTCGGCTCAGGTCACGAT
>NW_028038681.1:0-494 GCF_054177405.1 Leptonychotes weddellii | reverse complement strand
CATTATGTAATGTTTTTTGTCTCTTGTGACAATTTTTTAATTACAGTTTGTATATTCTAATATAAGCATAGGCACTCTTGCTCTCCTTTGGTTACCATTTGCATAGAATATTTTTTTTCCATTCCTTCATTTTTAGCCTTTGTGTGTTGTTAAATCTAAAGTATCTTGTAGACAATAAATGTCTTGTTTTGTTGTTGTTGTTTTATCCATTCAGCCATTCTATGTCTTTCAATTAGGGTGTTTAATCTACTTCCATTTATGTTATTATTGATAGGGAAGAATTTACTATAATGAATGATTATATATAACACTCGATAAACTAGAAGAAATGGATAAATTCCTAGAAACAAACCTACCAAGATTGAATTATGAATAGACAGTAAGTCTGAACAGACCTATAACTGGTATCGAGATTGAATCAGCAATTAAAAATTTCTCAATAATAGTAATAAAAAAAAAGGACTGGACTAGATGACTTTACTAGTAAGTTCTGC